>NC_056728.1:184331053-184401053 GCF_019279795.1 Protopterus annectens
ACCTGGCAGAGAGATGCATTTCCCAAAACACATTTACATGTCAGCATTGCAGAGTATCGGTTCCCATGTATCAGCCAGATGGCAGCAGATTGTATGAGGAAGATGCATATAATATGATTATGTCACTGGACAGGCCACCAAGTCCGTACAGTCGAATGCCTGCCGTCGCCTAATGGTTAGCCATACCTGATACTGTAATCATGTAGTCTGATGTAATAGGCATCACAAGGGATCACACCCACCCAGCGTGAGTGAAAAATGGAAGCACCAGTGTCGGTGTACGTGCAAGTGAGTGAGCGAGCGGGTGTACGCGTGTTTGTCTACCAGTATGCGAGTATTGCACTGTTAAAGAAATGTGGAGTCTAAACAAGTATAAGGAGCTGTAACCAGAGGTCAGCAGTGCTTAACACCACGCAAACCCATGCACAACTGCTCCCCACCTGCTGGACTGTGCCTTACCCACTCCGTATCCAAAGGCATCGTTCTGGCCGCAAACAAAGAACCATCCTTTGCACGTGTTGGTAGCAATACCCTGCACACACAGCTCATGTGAATTACCAATACACCATGGCATATATACAGACAATAGACAGTACCACACACATACCATACAGCACAGTCATCCAACAGTTTAACAATGTACTGGCAGATATGTCCAGACCACTGATGTTTGCAGATCTGGCCGTTCTGTGTTTCAGTGTGTGAGTATGCCCAGTATGACAGTTACACATGTTGTCGACTGACATTACTGTCATACCATCATGTGTTTGAGCATGCCCAGTATGGTCAACTGGATTGCATGTGTCACATGTCCATATAGTCAGTACTGTGGTGCCGACCCCTGCGTTGTACACTGACGGGTAGCATGCTGTGTCTGCAGGGTAGCTAACGGTCATGTGGCATTGACTGTTGCTACATTTCTGCACAGCGTGGGGGGACATCCAACTGCATCCACAGTCCTACACAGCACCGAGGGTGGTGCACATAACTCTCACATGTGTACGTTGGAATGGGGGCACAGCTGACAGTTGTACACATCTACTACTACTGTACTGGTATGCCAGGTACTCCATTTCAGTGTGTGGACCTACCTAAATTGCTGGTTGGAGGCATACCAGTGTACGTCAGATCCTAGCTTGAA
Source organism: Protopterus annectens (assembly GCF_019279795.1). Taxonomy (NCBI): domain Eukaryota; kingdom Metazoa; phylum Chordata; order Ceratodontiformes; family Protopteridae; genus Protopterus; species Protopterus annectens. The sequence goes on from NC_056728.1 coordinate 184,332,195, forward strand.
TTACCAGCATAGTGGTTTCAGATGTCCTAGCCTTCACAACCTACATCCAACTGCCTGGCCTGCTGTAGTCTGTGTGTGTGTCTGTGGGGGTTGGGGTCATCCATTGGGCATATCCAGAGGCCATTGTATAGCATTTGTCTGTATTGGTCTACACCTGTCCAGCTGTATGAGATTTGTGTGGGCTGTATGGACACACATGATATTCAGCCCATAACCTGCAGTGGGTTAGGACACCCTGTGTACTACTGGCTACTATTGTGACCCCGGTATGTGCTACAGATGTCATGGTGCCACTATGGACGTGTACTGTCTGCTGCCCTAACAGTCGGCCACCAAATTCCCTTGTATGCTCTCATTCATACCATAGCTACAGGTAAATACACATTCTAATGCAACTGCCAATTGGTAGGTTGATTGACTTACCTTGGGGGTGTTCCAGACCTGAGGATGGTGCTGGAGGGCTGCCTATGTTGGATGCACACAGTGCACTTCCTATACATGGCTGAGCACAGGTAGTGTCATGTTTGGCATCCCTTGTACTGTCTGTGCGAGTCAGAGTGGGTGAAATTCCCTGGGTACCTACTGTGTCAGTGCATATGCCATGTGTTGCCTCTTTGCCAAGGGAAGGTCATACTGTGCATGCCTCCTTTCACCTACTGGGTCCAGCTCAGGTAGTTCCTCCTCCAAGTCACACTGTGCCTGTACAGGCCTTGGCATTGGTGGTGGGCTGGTGGCCCTGCCCCATGCTGTTCCTGCTGCAACTGTTCCCACAGGATCAGATTGTGTAGGATAGCACATACCATAACAATTTGGGTGCATGTAGCTGGTGAATAATGCAAGGCTCCACCAGATGTGTCCAGACACCAGAACCATGACCTCAGCATCCCAAACACACGCTCAATTATATGTCTTGCCTGTGCGTGTGCCTCAGTATGGTGTAGTTGTTCAGGTGTGTGTGCATTGCTGATGGGTGTCATCAGCCACGACTCCAGTGGTTACCCAGCATTCCCCACTAGGTGACTGTAGGGGATGTCCATATTGGCAAAGGTGTGGTACAGCTGCGTCAGATGTCATATATCGGAATCGTCATAGCTTCCAGGGCAGACAGCACACACATTCAGTTTAATGCCCTGGCCATCGCATACGGCCTAGCTGTTGGAGGGTATGCCTCTGCAGTTAATGTAGGCCCTACCCCGCTCACCAGGTGGTGCTTTGATTCGTATGTGTGTGCAGGCTATAGCACCCAGTACCCCAGCGTAGTCCGCCATTTGGTGGAAGAGACGCATATTCTTGGTCAACAAATCACGTGTGTTGAGGACATGTACGTGTTCACTGGCATGTGATGACATGGCGTCTGTGAACTGGTGCAATACTCTGGGTGCAGATGCCTGTGGGATCCCCATGATATCCCCAGTTGTGCTTTGGGAGGTATCTGTGGCTTGTATAACTAGGCCAACACATACGTTGGTATCCACTGGGATGGGTTTACCTCGGCCTGTTCGATGTGTCAGATGTGGCTGGCACAGTTCAACAAGCTGCTGTAGGAGGTCTTTGTCCACCCCATAGCGCTCCATTCTCTCCAGCTCATGTAGCCCCTTGTAGGTTACCCTGGGCCTGTATAGTCTTCTGTCGCCTCACTAAGGGTTGTTCAGCAGCATTCACATCCTCACCACCTTCAGCCTCCTGCACATGTTGGTCTATGTTGCCTGCTGCAGCCCTTCTCATTTGGTTGGATTGTGTCGAGAAATGTCCCCGCATGTATACACCGATGGTGTAGAGTGTGGAAGAAACTTGTGTGTATGGTGCTTGGTCACTTTACCGTACTGTTCTTGGGTGGGCTGGCCATGTAATCTGCTGATTGTGCTAATTATCACCTGTCTGTGCAGCTTGTTCACCTTGACTACTCCACTACTGCTGTTGTCCCTCCCAATTTCACCAGGCAGGTATAGACACACCCCTAGCTTAGGAGTGCTAAGGCAGGAGCAATCCTGAGGCACAGGGCTCCAATGTACGTACAGTATGCCTAAAACCCCTCCCATGCTTTCACCTATATTTGAGTCCTGCACCCGGCTATCTACACACATACACTCTTGGGATCTGCATCACACCCTGGGGATAAATGGGATTCACTATTGTCAACCTCAATTGCATAGTATTATCTTCTAATGCATAGTTATATGACCCATACTGATTCCCCAAATTAATAACCACTGCTTACTGTTGCTCAGATCCACACACAACTGGTTAAAGGTGCCTTACTATCACCGTATTTGATGTCCCTTGTTCTTCCCAGCAACAAAATAATCGGCCTCTACACGATTAGAACCCGGGACCCTTCACCCCACAGACGATGTGCTTTACCACTAAGCCATGGCAGATATACATACATCTGAGGTGATCACGTACAGATCATCCAGCACAGACATTCAATAGTGCTAATGTCCACATACATATCTATATATATATCTATATACATATATATATATATATATATATATATATATATATATATATATATATATATATATACACAAACACACCCACACACACACACACATATACATATGCACACACATACGTAGATATAGAATATATATCACAACAGCGGACCACATGACACCAAAGCATTAGACAAGAATGAAAAGGAAACCACATGTGCCACCTGCATTATGTGGTGGTGTTACTATCAAGGCAAGTGTGTTTCGTTGCATCACATTGGTCAGACTGTAGTAAGGGTAAGAGTTGGGCTGCTGACATTTACCCACCAGACCTATTGGCGAATGTATGTGTATGTGTTGACAACCCAGTCTCTTGTGCGATTATGACATTTGTGGACACTATATAAGAATGCAACAAAACACACTCAACACGTCCTGGAGCTAGCCACTTACAGATACTAACACATAGGATATGACTGCCAAACACACACACCTGTCATGCCTTGGAATCGAACACCTACCTGTCTATTCTATTACACTACAGCATTATGCAGTTATAGAACATGCTACCGAGATTACTAGATCACAGCACTCCCAGAGGCATACTTCTAGGTGGGTGACATAATCAGCAAAGGCAAAGACGCCGATAGGGATTGTATGGAGAGTGAGCAGTTTAAAAGCATTACATTGTCTCCAGGCAGCTGGAAACACACATGCACACTTGGCAGGGCTGGGATTAGAACATAGACCTAACTACCTTATCACATTACAGCATTACGCAGTTACAAAATGCGCTACCGAGATTACTGGAACACAGCACTCCCAGAGGCATACTTCTAGGTGGGTGACATCATCAGCAAAGGCAAAGACATCGATAGGGATTGTATGGAGAGTGAGCAGTCTAAAAGCATTACTCTGTCCCAAGGCAGCTGGAAACACACACACACTTGGCAGAGCTAGGATTTGAACATAGACGTATCTACCTTATCACACTACAGCATTACTCAGTTACAGAATGCACTACCGAGATTACTGGAACACAGCACTCCCAGAGGCATACTTCTAGGTGGGTGACTTCATCAGCAAAGGCAAAGATGCCAATAGGGATTGTATGGAGAGTGAGCAGTCTAAAAGCATTACTCGTTCCCTAGGCAGCTGAAAACACATACACACTTGGCAGGGCTGGGATTAGAACATAGACCTAACTACCTTATCACACTACAGCATTATGCAGTTACAGAATGCACTACCAAGATTACTGGAACACAGTACTCCCAGAGGCATACTGCTAGGTGGGTGACATCATCAGCAAAGGCAAAGATGCCCATAGGAATTGTATGGAGAGTGAGCAGTCTAAAAGCATTACTCTGTCTCCAGGCAGCTGGAAACACACACACACTTGGCAGAGCTGGGATTTGAACATAGACATATCTACCTTATCACACTACAGCATTATGCAGTTACAGAACGCACTACCAAGATTACTGGGACACAGTACTCCCAGAGGCATACTGCTAGGTGGGTGACATCATCAGCAAAGGCAAAGATGCCCATAGGAATTGTATGGAGAGTGAGCAGTCTAAAAGCATCACTCTGTCTCCAGGCAGCTGGAAACACACACGCACACTTGGCAGGGCTGGGATTAGAACATAGACCTAACTACCTTATTACATTACAGCATTGCGCAGTTACAAAACACGCTACCGAGATTACTGGAACACAGCACTCCCAGAGGCATATTTCTAGGTGGGTGACATCATCAGCAAAGGCAATGATGTTGATAGGGATTGTATGGAGAGTGAGCAGTCTAAAAGCATAACTCTGCCCCCAGGCAGCTGGAAACACACACACACTTGGCAGAGCTGGGATTAGAACATAGACGTATCTACCTTATCACACTACAGCATTACGCAGTTACAGAATGCACTACCGAGATTACTGGAACACAGCACTCCCAGAGGCATACTTCTAGGTGGGTGACATCATCAGCAAAGGCAAAGATGCCAATAGGGATTGTATGGAGAGTGAGAAGTCTAAAAGCATTACTCTGTCCCTAGGCAGCTGAAAACACACACACACTTGGCAGGGCTGGGATTAGAACATAGACCTAACTACCTTATCACACTACAGCATTATGCAGTTACAGAACGCACTACCAAGATTACTGGAACACAGTACTCCCAGAGGCATACTTCTAGGTGGGTGACATCATCAGCAAATGCAAAGATGCCCATAGGGATTGTATGGAGAGTGAGCAGTCTAAAAGCATTACTCTGTCCTCAGGCAGTTGGAAACATGCACACACACTTGGCAGGGCTGGGATTAGAACATAGACCTAACTACCTTATCACACTACAGCATTACACAGTTATAGAACATGCTACCGAGATTACTGTAATACAGCACTCCCAAAGGCATACTTCTAGGTGGGTGACATCATCAACAATGGAACAAACGCCGATAGGGATTGTATGGAGTGTGAACAGTCTAAAAGCATATTACTGTCCCAAGGCAGATGGAGACAAACACACGGCAGTGGTGTGAGCAGGACAACTGCCTAACTACGGAGCACTATTACAACACGTACCACAGACAGTACACCTTTCAAGACAGTCAGTATGACCTTCTAGGAATGCAGACATTGACATTGATGCTGGCAGTTATGGTGTGCATACCTGTAAACCAGTGTGTTCAATGTAGGAATCCATCCTGAAGTGGGGTATGGACATCTGTTGCCTGGATGACCACTATTGCTATACAGGGTTACAATGGTCATGCCCATACACAGAGGCACATAACCGACACAAGGTGTCACTGGACATGCTCACACACTTAGTAGCACATGTCTGTTTGGAATGCACTATGTGTCCATCTACACAATGGCGTACTGGGCATGCTTACACACTTAGTAGCAAAGGGCTGTCTTGTATGCACACAGATTCTAAACATGGAAGGGCACAGTGTGTCGATAGTCATCATTGTTAGCATGAACGCTGCACTACATATATCTGACACCGGTCTTCTACACAACGTCTGCTGCTGTCCATCACCTTAGCTGTACCAATCTAAACCTGGCACATTAATACCACCTGTGGTGATGTCCTGGCAGGAGTGGCTACTTCGCACATATAGTACTATACATAGACGAAGAAACCTGAGACCAGGTAAACACCCTGAAACCTACACGACAACTGCATTGTATGTGTATGATAAACAGTGCTAGATGTGTAGCGTTCATAATCACAGCTGCCAATCTATATCCAACAATGGGGAATACTGACATCTGTGCAGTGAGGAACACCTGGCATAAGGCACAGTTGTGCACAATAGCATTACCACCGTATACCTCAGATACAGACATGTGGGCCATAAGACCATTACGGACCACTCCAGGTGTTAGTGTTCCCACGTACATGAAGGCCACTCACATGTACTGACCAGTACACTCTCAAAAGCCATCACAGATGTGTCAGGTGCAGATCACAGTGGTAAATGCCACATTCTAGTATGTAACCCTCAGACATCACCATGTCCTTGGACCAGCAACACACATCCATACATTAGTACAACACCATGTTACTCATGACCAGTGGACTGTACCTAGCTCTACAGCAACTGTGCAGACTACCCATGTACTGACAAGGTTCCATCATGTATTATGCAATGCAATGATACCACTGTTCATAACCAGGTCAGCTGTACACATAACAGGGGCCCTGGGTCTTATACAGCTGTAACAGATAACTGTTGCTGTACACCAGAAAACATACTCATGTTTGGATATGACATACATGTAACTACCATGGATATGTACATGCCCCACACACATACACACACACACACACACACACACACACACACACACACACACACAAAATACATATGTACATAGCATAGCTTTTGCTGTCCTTTGTGCAGACAAGTGGCTACTGCAATTACACACATGTACATAAGGTAGCAATGTTGACTGAGTTAACATTCCCTCTGTACTGGTTACCCATGACAACTATCATATCATACAACAGTACATGTGTCATGTATGTCATCACACATGTCCACCAATTGCAATGCATACAAACATGGCTACATGACAGGAATGTAGAACCTACACACATGTACATGTAGTGATGTGCATTCAGCTACCATGCATATGCAGTAGCTGATGTTTGCAGTTCATCTGTGTCTTACTACAACATGCAGTTGCAATGCAGCCCCATCATTGACACCTGTATATGGTGAAATACTGAAAGTATGGTAAGATGTACATCAGGTATGGATGGATGTGTCTACATAAAGTGGTGGGCCACCTTTGCAGATGGATGTTTGCTGAAGACATCTCACAGGTGTGTCACAAGCCATCCTACCATAACATGTGCAAACAGTAAGCTATGTTTCTGTTACTTGAAGGTGAAGACATACAACCTACACAGTGGTCAGGGTGTCACTGACTGTAAATCACTTGATACCTGTAACACTTAAGTCCTCCCATGTGCATGTGGCATCACAATTGCCAAAGGTAGCATCGGTACACATTGTAATGCGGGCAGTACTGCTGCATGTCTGTCAGACGTATCATAAGATAGCAGGTGTTTGAGTCACAGTACTGCCATGTGTGTTTGCTTGTGTGACCATATATGCCATGTATGATGGGGAATACATCCCAATTTTTACACAACCCTGTAGACTGTTGTAGAGATCTGTACATACTGCAGTGTAGAAAGCAAGACATAGGCAAGTGTGGTGTGTGTGTGTATCACACACATGTTAGCTATCTGTATGTGAATGACATTTGTGGACTCCACAGTGTGTGTGTATGTATGTATGGCGTGAGGATGTATGCTACCATACAGAACAGATAGGACCCCTAACCCCTCAAGGTGATGCAATCTACTACCCTGTTGATGCCGTCAGTCTTAGGCATTACTGCCTACCTGTACATATTCATTCTCTGTGTTGCATCATGTGGGTGCACAGAACTGTAATGGTGATTACCACATAGGCAGGGGTCCTCACCTCAACACTATCAAGTGTGTGTTATAGTGTCATTGACCCCGTGAGTGTGGGAGTGTTACTGTGTGTGTGTCTGTGTATGTATGTGTGTGTTCTCATCCTGTAATGTGAAAGTGTATTACTGCTACACAGTGAGGCCTCATGCTGTCAACTGGCCTCTACCCTTGACATCAGCTAGACTGTTGTGTAAACCCCCCGCACCATGTAACTGTACCTGTGATGTCATCCGGTATGGATGTCATGTCTCTAGCCACTATAGCCTAGTACACAGCTCACATGCTCCTGGATCAGTAGATGTGTAGACATCTGTGGAATGTTAGCCTTTCTAACAGTGAGGTTGAGGCTACGTATAGCATGCTGGTATTGCCATACATGCCTGTGAGTACTCCACATTTACACATGGGAAACTGCAAACACTGGTACTTAATGGCACATGCAATTAGACCTTAAGGAGGGAAGCAGGGCATCATTACCAACATGCTGTTACTGTTGTTACCAAGACACATACTGTGAACATAAAACAAAGCATTCTAAATGCATACACTGTTACATAATGGCACATGCAATTAGACCTTAAGGAGGGAAGCAGGGCATCATTACCAACATGCTGTTACTGTTGTTACCAAGACCCATACTGTGAACATAAAACAATGCATTCTAAACCTGTACCTACATGGTATGTCTGCTGCATGTCAACGGTACACACCAATTGTAATATACACTTATCTCACTATTCTGTTCACTCTGTGCATCAGACCATATGAGCATGTCCCTGCACCAATGGTGTGGATGACAGGGATGCAGCACAGGCATCATCATATGCACAGTGTGATAATGTTTGCCAGGGGCCTAGGCTGCACCAGTGGATGACATCATGTGTGTGGGTTAGGGCCTGTGATCTAATTGGACATGTGTGGTTGTTATGCATGTGGGTGTTGCGGTGCCCTACAGATGTTTCTGGTGTGTGCGTGTATGTGTGCACACAGTTCTGCCATGTGTCCATCCTACACAGGGGTATTATTGACAGCTCCAGATTGTATAGACCAGGATTTACAGCTCACAGTCTCCAGCCATGGCCACGTGACCTGTGTCTGCCAGGGGTTGCACGGGCACTACCAGGCAGAGGTACAGATTGGCTACTGTCCAATGAGACATGTCCACTGGAACCGTGTCCCCACTGGGACCATCTAGGGCCACGTCCACATGGTCTGCTATGTCCTGGTGTGGACAGCGCAGCACCAGCTGCACTGCTGCTGCTACCAGCACTATGGGAGCAGGCATGTGAGGTAGCTCGTTCACGTAGACCTGCACCAGGTGGTGTAGCTGGCCTACGTCCACGTGGCCTACGCCTCACTCCTACCAGATGTTCCAGCACAGACAGCTCACAGTCGCGGATTGCCATGCCACGGTCAAGGATTCCAACCATGCCACCCAATCGCCTGTCCAAAACATCAGCAATCTGCTGTTGAGCATTTGCCAATGCCTGGATGTTGTCGTTTAAAGAACGGATAGCAGCCCTCTGAAGCCTCTGCCCTTCTCTGTTCTGCCATTCAGCACGTGCCTGTGCCGCCATTACAGTCTGAAACATGCATCTGGTGACACCAGCTGCTGCGCTCTGTCTTGCAGGTGCATGTCGGCCAGAGGTCCTCCTATGAGCAGCACTGGCCACATGCCTGTGTGGCACATCTGCAGTCATTTCACTGACACCATGGTGTGAAGATACACCTTCCATAGCCACCACACGTTCCTGTTCCAAGCTAACACATGGTAACTGTCCTTCCTCTATGGCCACTGGTGATGGGGTATGTGTTGGCATGAGAACTGTGTGCGGGGAAGAGGGGGATATAGGTGGGATGGCAACCAATTGCACAGATTCAGCCTCTGACAACCCTGCCTGTACCTCAAGCATATGTTCATCACTGCTAGAGTCTGTGGGGACACTAACATCAGATGGACCGCAGGAGGGTAATACACCTACATCACCTGTGAAGACAAACAAAGACTCTACATTACAATAGAGAAACACACAGACACCACACACAGACACTCACAGACACACACACACAGACACACACACACACAGACACACACACACACACACACACACACACACACACACACACACAGACACACACAGACCATTCATGTGATTTGACAGAAGGCATGCAGCATGCATGTGATACAGCAGATGGCATGCAGCTCAGACATTAATAGTGGTAGTTAGCATACATCCCTGGGTTGAACACAACAGCAAGCATGTGTCATAGCAGAAGCCAAGCATTTCACACAATCATGGTAGTACACATGCATCCCTGTGATACACCATGTGGACCAGCACAGGTTAACAGTACACATGGATGATGTGAGGCATATGTCCTTGACATTAACGTGTAGTATGACATGTAATGTGCTGACGTGTGCATTGACATGCATACATGTTTGACACAATGGTGTCCTGACACATGTACAGTGCTGTAATGGTGTCACATTGTAGTGTTGTCTGTATGCCCTACAGATAGAATGCACTTTTAGCAGATGTGCATGACCATTGAAGGGTAGTATGAGGCATCTATATTGCTATACAGTGTGAAGTACAGACACAGTGCCATTGCATGGAATCATGACACGTCTCTATTGCTATACAATGTGGAATACACACACAGTGCATAGCCATGACTGCGTGCATACACAATACATAAATACTGTGGATTGTGACCCACGTCGCTGAGGTGTATACACACTAAACCATGCTGTGTCATGTGTGACAGGTCACTGGAAGACATACGGATGACACCCCTGCACAACTGCTAACATTTCTTAGCTGCCTGGCAACCATGTCCACACATGGCAGACTTGTCAATACACCATGTCCCACATGACATTTATGTACCACACACATGAGGTGCACAGCTGACAGAGATGTCCAACAGCAGCAAGGGAAATGTATGGTATCTGTGGCCTGATGTGGTGTCTGTGTATGTATGTGGAAGCTGTACAGGTGACTACTGTCATGCTGTGACACAGTCATGATGTTCAACACATCTTATGTGGTCGAATTAAGTGACACCTCCACAAGCTGTGCACAGGCTTTTAGGATGTCCAGTGTTCCACATCTACTATATAACCATTCAACAAAGGCTATAGTTGGACCATGTGTAGACAATGTGCAACAGGGTGTACACACATACACATCACATCTACTGTGTGTTGCTACATGTCGCTGGCCATCCTCCACAGCCATGTGTGAACATGTGTTGGCCAAATGTTTGTGATGGCCATCTATCTCACATGTCTGTGTTGTCCCATATGACATACACCCATAGATGTCAGATAATCCAACTGTCCACAGCGTTATGCAGACAAAGGGTTGTATGTTTGGTATGTGGGGTATGTTTTATGGGATAGTGAGACAATTTTGCAGCCGGACCACTACATGTCTGGGACATGTCAGATGGCACATCACAATGTGTGCACTCATTGCAGGGGCATATTCCAAAATGGTGAATCCTGTGGGCTGCCCATATCCCAGCTCACTGTGTAGTACTGTTTGCGTACCCCACATGTGTTGTTCCGATGTATAGTACATATTCCTACATTGAACAACACCTCCACCATTGTATGCACAGCTATCCACACATCTAGCAATGACAGTTACTGTGGTTTCATGTCACTGTTTCATTTAGTTTGTATATATTGCACATGGGTAGCCAGTGTGATTGATGACAGGTGCGACCTGTATATCGTGACTGGACCATACATTATGTGTACATGTGTTAACTGGCCAAATGGCTAATAGATCTGTGCATTAACATGCCTAATACTGATAACTGTCTCACCTGCAATGGCCTGCTGTCTGTGCGGCATGCCAGAGGTACCTGTATAGGGGTGACACAGCAGTATGATCATTATCCATGACTGTATGACAGGGTGCACTGTGCATGTTAACACATTTGCCAGTACAATAGCATATACTATGGAGTATGCACATGTGTGCATACACAGGGTAGCATACTATAGTATGCGGCAGGTGTGTAAACATACCTTGCATATGATGTTACATTACATATTGTACAGTGACACATGCAACTAAATGGGATATAATAGTTATATGTGCAGTAGTGACTTACCAGGCAACTCCAAGCTCGGTGGTTGGGAGACATCCACCTCCACGATGGCAGCTAGAGTTTGTGGATGCTGTTCTGATGGGGTCCCCAGGCTGGCCAGTAGCTCCTCGGTAGGTGTGAGTGGGGGCTGGGTTGGTGGCCCACCTCCTGTTCTACCTTGTTCCCTGGCGATTGCATTGGTACGCTGCTTTGCATTTTGGATCAGGTCCATGCAGTGTCTGCACACCTGCTGGTAAGTGCGGTTATGGCCATCCACATCATTAACCCTCCTGCAAAGTTCCTGCCACAGGTCATCATGCTGCTGGGCATGCTGTGGCACATGGTTGAACAATACCTCATAGTTATCATGGAGGTAAGGTATGAGGGCATCATCCTCCAAGCGGCTATATGCTGGCAGTCGTGATCGAGGCATTATCTGGAAGACATAATGATGGAGACAGGTCACAGTATCTCAGAGATGTACAGAGATACAGCTGCACATACATGTGTATTACATTTAGTACATATGAACAGTTGTCTTTGCAAATCATCATGACACTGACACGACTGACATGTTTGTGTCACACACATGTAACACCCGATGGGGATTGGATATTATCACCATATATGTGTGTGACCTCATTACATTGCTCATACTCCATGTGGATGCTGTCTTGATGTGGGCATGTCTGTTTGCCTGTACTGGTGTTCTTACCTATCAGCACATGCCTTGATGTGTCCACATTAATGCTGTTGACCTTGAAGCTGTGTATATGTCACATATCAACACATACACTGCCTTAATCGACATGAGCAGTGACAATGCAGACATGCGCACGGAAACCTTTACATGCATGTGTTTTGCCATATACATCTACACGGTACTGTACAGCAGTTCAACATCCTGCCACGTATCACCTGTGTTGCACATGTGATACACATGGGACAATGGCTAGCCGGATGGTATTCGCAGGGATGGTTATCAACTATAGCATGTACGAACAAGGTCATGTAGTAGTGTATATGCCCTGGGCCATGTATGGGCATAGGATATGAGGTTTTCTAGCTGTATCCGACAGCCATGTTCCCACCGCCAGGTGAATCAGTGCCACATTACTGATCCAGACAGTTAATGATATATCTACCATGCGGTCATCACACCATGTATGACAGAGATGACATGTGCAGCTTTGCTGGACAGGGTTTCATGGTATGGCAGGAGTATGTAACATGTATGGCACAGGGATCTTTCCAGCATGTGGCGATCCTTGTAGTAGGAAGGTGGCTGTCCATGACGTATGTCTTTCAGATCAGGATATGTACGTGTAGCATGTCCAACATCACAGTGTTGCACATGTCTTTATGCAGGGTAGACAGCATGCTGCATAGTGGAGATGAGGATTGTGAAGGCTGGTGCCGCCCATCCAAGCATGGCCAATACCCCTTAAAGGTGATATGTGATCCGATATTGGTCACTTGAGTGCTGAGTATGGCTGTACAATTATCTCCATGCTCATGGATGGCACCCTGTCATGATTTGGGTTGCGTCGTATGACTACCTAATAGGCCTGGTGATGTCACTAGGTCAGGGAGGTAAACTGCACAGCACCATCCCTTACACACAGTGTCCATAATGTTGACCGCTGCCTAGGTGGTAGTTAATGGGTACAGGGTTATTAACCTAGCGGTGACAATGCAATAATCAGCTGTCAGATTGTGCACATATGTCACGCACCTCACCCACAAAGCCCATTCTGTATGTTGTCCACAACACTGAGTCAGCTATTGCTCCTAGGTCATGGCCATTCACAAACTTACATATGCAGATGCCTCCCATTTGTCTGTGTAGTATGGGCTACAATGAGGGGGGAGTACAAAACATTAACCCTGTTTTTCTGTAGCTGCCACTGGTGTGATATGCACATGTCACTCAGACTCCTTTTGTAGTGTTGCTTCTGTCAACAGGCCACTGGTAGAACACTCCTGTGACATACAAAGGTACATCTGGTATACTGAGTGTAGGTGGAACACAGTATGGGTGATGATGTCCTATGACCTGTCACAGGTATGCTATGCAGTGTGAAATCATCTGTACTGTCATCTACATCTGTACTGCTAACAACATCTACATTGATTAAGGTTCATGGACTTTTAAACCATACTCAGCAGGGTAATAGTGCAGTGCCTCCCATTATGAGTGGCATCTCCACTTTGTGGGTTGTGATAACTGTTGCTGTGCTCCATTCAGTGTTTTCACAGACTGACATGAATCTATGTTTTACATGGAAGTGTATGTGTAGTGCAAACTGTTTTGCCATATGTGTATTATACGACCAGGGATGTGGACAGGTCACATGCAGCCTGAGTGCACCTTGTACCATCATAGTTATGGTTACAGGGGCTCTGTAGTGTTCATGGATATGTCACTGTGTACCAGTTGGGGGGGCAGTGAGTTTATATTATCCAACACCCTATCTGTATTGCATATTCATGCTCAGCACTTGTTCAGAACATGTAAACACTTCATGAGCTATTAATTAATATAGCACTCAATCCTACTCATTTCCTACAGGTAAACACTGTTTGCCCTTACATTTCCAGCTTGCTTACAGTACAACAGCTGTTGAACACACTTACCTCACATATCTTATGAGAAATGGTTGAATATACAGGCATGTCCAAGTGTCAATTACCAGTGTTATTGACTGTCTGTATGATGAATATGGGCAACATGAGGCAATATAGCAATTGTCTCATGTACACAGTCAATGCTCACCTCCTAACGTACGACACTACAGCCTGTGGGAGATGCACATATGTAGCCATGCTGGAGGTAATGCTCTCTCCAACCCAGACTGAACCTGACATTCATGTGGGGATGTTAAACATTTGTACCACACCCCACTCATCACATAGTCTCACCAGATCTCCACCACTACAGGCTACACATAGTAAGACTACAACATTTGCGGAGCCTCTCCATACTACTCTGTGTGGGCAACAGAGGCAGCCCCCATCACCAAACACAACACCAATTACTTATAGCCCACAGACTCATGTGTGTCCATCAACTACAGCCAATAGGGTGTTATAACATACCCAACACACTAGTCATAGGTGACTCTGTAGGTGGTCACACTGATGTCCCACTCATCAGGCTACACAAGGCGATAGTCACTTTCATCTGGCTGTTGGGTAACAGGATCCGCAACATAACCTATGCACTCAGGTCACTCCTCAACAGGTACAATTTGACTGTGATTCTCCATGTTAGTGTGAATACCCTGAGATGTAACTTCCTGGACTACATGTACAGGGACATGCAATAGCTCTCCGATCTTGTAGTCCAGGCAGGTATTGCCCAAGCCCTGAGAAGCATTCTGCATTCGTCCAGACTGATACCACAGTACAATGACTGAATTATTCACTTCAACAGTTGCCTATGCTTCTGGTGTCATTCCAAAGGTATCCAGTATCTGTCTGCTTTGAATGACATGGTCGACAAAACATGATGCTTTGGCACAGATGACCTGTCGGCCCTGGGATTATGGATAACATCTAAGGCTCTTGCTGCTCCTATACTGCCTGTTTTAGACACATTTCAAATAACATATTCACCACCAGAACAGGAACAGGCAAGCAAAACCTGAGGGTAATGTTACTCAGTGCTTGACATCTTCATCTCAAACACACTCAGGCGAGGCACTCCTTATAATGGACCACTTTGATATCTCTGCAGTGACTGGGACCTGCTTCTAGGCTCCAGAGAGCACCCCTGCACTGACAGGCTATTATACAGACCACACCTTTCAGTCATGTAACCAGGACCAAAACAACTACGGCGGAGGTGTGCCCATATTTCACAAGGACGTACACACCTCCAGGCTGGTTGCTTAGCACAATGCATCAGAGGTAATCCAAGTGCAACTAACTGTGGCCAGAACTGCTATACAAATTGTAGCTTGCTATGGATTCCACACCATACCCCATGGTTAACGGCCCTCATTTCTTGGTGTACTGGAAAGTAGGGTTCAAACAGGAACTACTGATGTGACACTGACACTACCCCACACTTAACTGGGATACCTACTCATGTACCGACACATTAGGCCAACGCTTTCTGGGATTCATAACCTCCAATTGGCTGGATCAATCTATACACACCACCACCAAGGCCAACAATATCCTAGACCTGGACATTATCAACATGTGTGACTGGTGTTCCACACCTGGGGTTATCCCCTCATTGGTCAGTTCTGAACTTATGCTAATCACCCTTGTTATCCACATCCCGGCACCACACCCTTCATGGAAAACACAGTACAATATTTCTACAAAGCCAACTTTAGGCTTCTTATGACAGCAGTAGTAAACATCATGACACCCATGCAGATGGACAATATAGTTACAAACGCTGAAACATACACTACTGCACTTCATTAGCACTTACACGACTGCATGAATCATGCTATCCCAAACAGAGCCATGGCACCAGATAACAGAAGCCACTCTGGGGGTCCAGTGCCATGGACATAATGTACAACAGAAGGAGGAGACTGTTGCAACGTACAGTACAATCCCATGGGTGGGGTAGCTCCCTGGTCAGCTTCAGTAGGAATCTGAGATCCCTTATCACATCCTCCAAAGCTAGCTACATAAACATTACTGCTACACATTCCAAGGACTACCACAAAGCATTATGGAGGTATGTCACTACTCTCGATGGCAATACCCACATCTGCTCTGACATACAACAGTTAGGCAGGAACATTACAGAACTGACTGATATTGGCAACATCCTGGCAGATAGGTTCAATGCTAACTTTACACCCCTCTCACACCCAACAGGGCCCAAATCTATACAGGAACAATGCAGAGTCCCTGTGGTCACAACTACACAGTTCAAATCTGCACTCTCTAAAGCCTGGAACACAGACTCCATGTGACCGTCCAACATCCCAGGCTGCGATTTACACAAACCTCAGAATGACATGGCTCCCCACTTGGCCACCAAATTCACTAATAGCCTTGTATCAGGCATTGTGGCCCCTGAATGGTACACCTCAACATTTATCACACTCCACAAAGGTGGCGCCACAATGGACCAGAGGGACTATTGCCCTATACACCTGACTAGACTGTTCTGCAAGACTATGGGGCACATCATCATGGAAGTCATTCACAGAGACATTGGTGGCCTCCAAACCTTTGATACCACCCAGGTTGGATTTGTTAGGGCCAGACCATGGCTCCTACACCTGGTGGAGTCCTTTGAGACAGTTACCAAGGTAGTAGATGATGGTAAGGAGGTCCACACAGCCTACCTTGTCCTCTCATTGGCTTTCAACACCATTCCCCATTCTGATATTGTCAACATACACATCCACCTGCACATCATCCCCTACGTCTCGAGATGTTATGCAAAGTGGCTCATGGACAGGACCCACACAGTGAGGGTAGCATACCATAGTTTCTACTGTAAATCAGTTACAATTGGCATACCCCAGTCCTCGGTCATAGGGCCCCTCATGTTCGGTATATGCTTCCCTGAGGTACAGGTTAGCACAGAGGGACTTTCCCTGAATAGGTTTCCAGACGACTGCAAACTAGGAGTCATGATTGATTCACCAGCTGATACAGACACCCTCCATAATGGTGTCACTGTGACAGATACCTGGTGTCGATAACATGGCCTCAAGCAGCATGCCACAAGGTGCATAGACATCCCCTTTGGATTACACCAATCACCCACTGACTATCACATAGGTGGTAGTCCCCTACATATATAAGACATTATAAGGGATCTTAGTACACACGTAGATAGCACCCACTCCTTTGATAACCATATTGCCAAGGTGGCGTGGATATCCTTCTACGTGGCCACCCTAATCTGTAATGAGTTTGTAGCTGGAACAAAGGCACCCATTGTACCTCTATACTCCTGACTTATGAAACACGTTCAGGGGTACAACACCCCTTTTGGGGTGTACCTTACGGAACAGCAATGGCTTTAAATACCTCAACATTAACACACCAACAGGATTATTGACCTCCAAAGGATGACATATGCAGCACAACTACAGAAATCACAACTGTACTCATCTGCATACTGCATACTCAGAGGTGACCTCTGCTGAACATACAAGGCCCATGTCCACAACAATATTGATGGATATGCTCCACATAAGCAACATAAGCAAAAGCCACTGCGAGCAACATGCTCTGGGATATGTACCCAAATGAAACAATGAGTAGGACGTGCTGGAGGGATACATTCCTGAACTGGACACTCACCATGCTTTGGAACATGATTCCTATGTACATCAGGCAGGGACTCTCACTAGCACTCTTCATGAGATACCTCAATGGGTGGATGGGAGACAGACATGTATGCCAGGGATCACTGCAGTGGCTGTACTGTACACAGGTGCAGGGAACAAATGGCTCTGCTGTTCACAGGCACAGGACACTACCCTAGGGAGGTGCCGCCAATGAAAACACTGTAGCTGGACTTACAAATGGACTTGGCCAGACAGCATAGTACCTAACTATGAGCCTGTGAAGCTATTACATGTCCTTTGTGCATGGATAATTGAGTAGCTCTTCCATTTCAATTAGCTATCATGCTGTTACACTGTCTCGTAACTACAAGCCATATGTATCCTGTTATTGTATATTGTACATGCCAATAGACATACCTTATGTTTGCTTAATATAACAGTAATGCTATGTAAAATATTTCACATATCTACCTACAATACTGTACATTTCACATTTTTGAAACATTATCCCATAATGCAAAGCATAATTGCACAGCAGGACCACCTTAGGCATGTTATTCTCATTATACACCCATACATATGCCTACTGTTACAGATATCAACATATACTATCCCCTGTTATGGCACGTACTTGTTGGACAAACCCTACCACTGACAGCGGCTGGAGTGGAATTGTTATGTTTAAAGCCCTTATGTAGCATCCCTTGTGGTGTATGAGGTGTTTACCTTGTGGCCCACAGCAGTACACACAATTTCTATAAGCGTTACTATGCTCAACAAGACATCACTACATAATACCTTTTCCCACTGTATGCATTGCGTACACTTTCATTAATACAGAACAGGCACTACATACACTAACATACTGAGTATTCTACATACCTTCTTAGCGGTCCAAGTTTACAAAAATATCTGTCTTACTCCTTTCCTGTTTAAACGGTTCTATGGCATGAGCATACAGTTTGAATGTATGGCAAGCCATCCTTTTATACGTAGATACCTGTAACATGTGGTATCCTGTCACCAATTGGTGCTCCGGAGTAAATTATTACATGCACATCGCCTGTGCAGCTACTCCATTAGCCAATTACACGGCAACAGTGGGGTATAATTGAATACTCCACTTGGACATTGTCCTTTTGCCCTACCTTCGAGGAAGACGGCCTGGATGTGTTTTGTTGTGATGAATTGCAACTGCTATATGGAGACACACAGATATTTTGAATTCATGCCCCCCGTGGATTGTGTGTGACGGCTAGAGTATGTAGTTCTACATGTGAGTGTAGCTGTTATCTCAACCGTCTGATACAAGACTATTGCAAACAAAACCTGTAACATTGGCATCTGTTCCATTGTACAACAGCAATGTTTTCACATGGCGCCATTACAAGTGTGTCTCTCACAAGGTATGTTAGCACTTCTGCAGATGTCATTGAGTGAGTGGATGTTTGTAATGTTATTACAGTCTGTATTGCAATTGTTTCAGGTGTGGGGGAGATGTAGGTGGGTGTACATGGCAGATAAAGGTTTGTGGGGACTGCATTTATACATATTCCATATGTGTGTGGGGGCTCCTTCCCTAATTGAAGACCTATCATTTAGTAGACTAATACTATGGTTATTGCATGCTTATTCATTAAGCCATTGTTAATTGGTTCCTATATAGCATGCAGGTGATGTTGATCCTTCAATCCCTCCGGAAATACATCAATATGTAATGGAATGTTACTACATGAAAGCTGTCTCGTGTATTTCTGTCACAAATATTTGCACTTATTGCAGTTGTTTTGGTGACTGAACCTCTTTGGCTTGGGTTGCCACCTTTTCAAATGGCCATTGTGGGACATTTGCAGGACACACATTGGGGTTTAGAGGCTGACACATACCCACGGTCAGTACAAAGGATAGAACTTACTTTTGTCCTAAATAAAACCTTATTCTTGTAGCACTTTAGCTGCTTATTATGTTTCTTGTAACATTTACGTATTTTAGATACAAGAATAACTATTTAATGCAACTATTACATAATATATGGGACATAATTATGTCCTACAATCTCAGACATTTGCCCTTTTTAATATTTGTTATCAGGACACAACTGCCCAAGGAGGGACTGTCCCTCTCAAAGTGGGACAGGTGGTAACCATATGCCTAAGGCTGGCTATGACCACACCTACTGTAATAGTCTATCTCCGAGTTAGCACGAACAAGCACATGATGCAAACACACACGCACACACATTACAGTCCCACGGAAACACACACCGCACCCTCAACACACACTTACACACACTACAGCAATCAGAAACACACTTAAACACAGTACCTACCTGGACCGCAGCACCAGCAGCAATAACTAAATGTCCCTTAACATTGTGATAATAGTACTCGTGGTTCTAGTGTTCCAGTACTGTGGTCTTTCGGTCTTTAAGCCTCGTGATTACGCGTGTCGGTATGTAAACCATTTGGTAGTTGGCAGTATCCTATTTATTTGTACCTCCATGGTTGTGTACATGTCATTAACCTATCTATATATTTGCAGATATATGTAAGTCCGTATATATCAACATATATCTCTCTATCACCCTTTCTATCTCTATTTTATATATATATATATATATATATATATATATATAGAGGGAGAGAGAGAGAGAGTGAACACACCTTTCGTTGGGTACATGGCGGTGTATACTGTTTCCTGAGCTCCGCACTTTTGTGTTTTAACCTGTCACAATACACACCTGCCGTTGGTACATCTTGGGTAGCTTAGTGGTAGGTGATTGTGTACATGGTTGCGTGTTCTACTCCTGGCAGTGGTCATTTTACCTTTCAGAGCAGGCACTATTAGTACAGGGGTGAATAATGCTGGTTTCACATGTTCTGGACATCTTTGACTATGATCTGCACGATATTCAACAAAGCTTAGACTTGTTTTGCGCATATCCGTGTAGTCATGTTTAAATGACACTTACCGTCACTTCCCGGCGCATAAACCCACTAACATGTGCTTAAACATGCTCTAATGACCTGCATCCAACATCCATTATTTGTGCCATTGGGATTACGTAACGGCCCTTGCAGGACGTGGAACCGGGAACATGCACGACACAGTCAGTGGCTTTACCACTTGGGCATCTGGGATTTGTACAAGTGTTATGGTGTTTTGTATGTGGACTGTACTACGGCTGTTCCTCCATACTGCAATCAAATGTGTAACTCATTTAGTTTACATATGGATGAGACCTATTAATGGTATGTCCAAGTGATGTTTAATGGATGTGCTCCAGCATTGGGAATCTATGTCACAGTGAGCCACACACTGTAATGTGCTACACCCTGACACAACCATAACTGGAGAATGCTGGGGTGACAGATACCTGTCATGGGTACTCCCCATGCTTTGGCACTACATCCCTGATTACATTATATGGAGCCCCTCATTAACACACCAGGGAATCCATGCAGAGTGGGTGGGGAACAGTGGTTACACACATGGATCCCGCAATTAGCTCTGCTCCACAGAGGGACAGTTAGTTAATCAATGGGGTGGCGACAGCAGACACATTTTGCCTAGACTGATGAATGGACTCTGACAATCGGGCATATACCTACCGATGTACCTAGGAACCTATACATACAGTATCAACATATGCTGTTAGATTCGTTTACTGTTCAGGTGTTGACTTTCCTTGTTCCAATAGCTGTTGTGTGTGCAATAGTTGAGGGCTGCCTATGTAGGATTCACACAGTAGGCCACCTATACATTACAATTTACAGGTGGTCATGTGTGTGTGTGTGCCATCCATTTTACTGTGTGTGCAGGTGGAGAAGTGTGTCAGTCCATAGGGGCCTACACTGTCAGTGTATGTGCTATACATTCCCTCTTTGCCAAGGCGTAGGCATATTGGGCATGCTTCCGTCTGCCTACTGGGGCTGGCACAGGGTGTTCGTGGTCTGAATCCCTCTGTGCCTGTGCTGGCCTTGGCAATTGCGGTAGGCTGTGAGGGCCTTCACCATTATGTCCCTGCTGTAGCTGTTTACGCAGGATCCTATTATGTAGCATGGCACATTCTATAAAGATGTGGGCACACGTGCCTGGAGAGTACTGCAAGGCTCCACCAGATATGTCCAAGCAATGGAACCGTGATTTCAGCATCCCAAACACACACTCTATGATGATTCTGGTTTGTGCATGTGCCTCATTATGGTGTTCTTGCATGGGTATGTGTGCATTTCTGATGGGAGTCATCATCCATGGCTCCAGTGCATAGCCAGCATCCCCCACAAGATGGCCATATGGGATGTACCCCCTGACAAATACCTGATACAGCTGTGAGGCATGCCAGATGTGGGAGTCATGGTAGCTTCCAGGGCTGCCAGCACACACATCCGTGATAATGCCCTGGGCATTGCACATGACCTGGCAGTTGATGGAGTGGTATCCCTTGCGGTTTATGTAGTGCCTACCATGCTCACTGGGTGGTGACTTGATATGTATGTGCGTGCAGTCTATTGCACCCAGTACCTCAGGGTAGTGTGCCACATGGTGGAAGAGACGCATATTGCTGGCCAACTCCTCCTGAGTTCGGGGAAAGTATATATGCTCATTGGCATGTGGTAACATGGCATCCAGGAACTGGTGGAATACCCTGGATGCTGTTGCCTGTGAGATCCCCATGATATCTCCAGTTGGCCTTTGAAAGGTACCTGTGGCTAGTATTCTCTAGCTTACACATACCTTCGTGTCCACTGGGATGGGTTCCCCTCTGTTGTTTCTGGATCTCAGGCGTGGCCAGCACAGCTCAACTATTTGCTGTATGATGTCCCTGTCCACCCTGTAACACTCTACTGTCTCCAGATCATGTAGCCCCTGGTAGTTTACCCTTGGTCTGAACACTCTTCTCCTCCACCGGGACCTGAGGTGGTTGTGAGCATCATCCTCCACAACACCTTCAGTCTCCAACACATGGTGATGAATCACAGCTATGGCAGCTCCCAACATGCACATTGTAAAAGTTCCCTGTCTGTTTACACCGATGGTGCAGTGTTTGGGAATACACAAGTGTGTGTGAGGTGCCGTCACACTTTATACTGTTGTGCTTTGAACACTGATGATGTCATAGAGTGTCTATGTACAATCCGAGCTGCAGGGTATCTTATGTGTTTTACCACAGGTACTGCTATTGTGGTGCCTTTGGTGTTGAATTACATTTAGCTGCCATGATTACCTCTTGCCTTTGCCTTAACATTTCTTAACGATTCCCCACCCATTGTCTGGCATGCATCCAGCAGCCTGTTTTCTTTTGTACTTTCCCAAACCAGGATTGTCTTGTGAAATGTGTTCTATAGCCGATCTACTGCAGGTTTGCTTTGCTCTGCGGTGACAGTTCTCTTTTCTTTGCAATCTGACACCTACCCTATCCTGTTCTGCAGGTTGCTGCTAGCAGCCTTGTTAGCTGCCGTCAATGGCCCACTGTGAGTTAATTGGTGTTAATTGCTCAGTTGTACTCCAATTACCCTACTGCGGCATTTCCTTATTGTCTTCCCCTAAACTTCCTGTTTGAGCTGTGGTGTGCGGCGCATGCATCCGTTTACTGGGTTTTGGGTATGTTTTCATCCACGTACACATGCGCTTTCAGGCACCATGTGTGCTCTCAGCTAAGCAAAGCTATACCTACATCCAAACCCCTATCCTGCGGCTTTGCTTAGTAATGGGCAGCCCAGATTTGTATTGCTCCAATGTGCTTACAGCTACGGTGGCACACCCCACTGCTGATGTCACGAATACCTCCAGACCACTCCTCGGTGTTGTAGCGATGCGCCGTATAGTACATCCTTAGGCCGGCAGGACGTTTGCGATTCACTATTATTTGCCTCATTTGCATGGCATTGACTACTAATTCATAGTTACCGTGCTGAACACTGTCACAGACCCTTAGCAACCCTTGCAGATTGGTTGTGGTGTACCATGCATACCATTGACTATTACGGTGAAATAATGATTTGTGTTACATTGCAATTTTATGACATTTGTATATATTTTCCTTGTGTTCCCATTTGTGCACACATGCCCTGCGGTTGTACTTTGCGTTACTGTGGCCATGACATTAAATGTTATTTTTATGTGTTGTGCATCTTTTCTTATGCCATTGGCAGTATATTTAGCCATTGGCATATGTTAACTTTGTAATACATGAGTCTGGTCCGCTTTCATGGCTCCGATGATCTATTTGGCAAAATGTAAACCGTTTTTTTTTTTTGGTTTACATTTTTGTAGGCTTACGCTATGCCTACACCACTTCATGAATTGCTATGTACCTTCATTTGCATGCTGCAGTACTGCACATGGGGTGATTAGCATACCTGATCCGAGAGTTGCACAGATCTGGCATACGCTGGTAGTGCACATGGAACTGGATCATACCTGGATCACTCGGCGGCCATATTTGGCATTATATTGCCTATGCTACGCCTGCGCCTGGTGCAAGCTTCATGAATCCCAGGGAATGTTTATTTATGTAGTATAAATGCATAGTTATGCAAATCACAAATACTTATGAACTGAAATGTGAGCTCAGACCTTCCTAGACTAGATTAATAGTTACAGGAAATATTGGAAAGATAAGATAAACAAGACTGATTGCCAGACAAGAGGCTTGAGTTTTTCTAAAGCATAGTTGTTATTAAAACATAATTGTTAAATGATTCACATGCAACATTATTTGGTAATTGTAATAAAATGTCACGATTGTGCATTGATGTCACTGATAATCTGTTTGCAAGTAAATGTTAAAAGAAAAAAAAATACCTCAGTTGCATCAAGTACAGCCAGCAAAAGGGCTATAGTATACATACAGTTCAAATCAATTGTTCAAGAGGGTGTAAATACCTACTAGTGGTAATAAACAGCAAAAGCATTATAAAAATGATCAGATCAGACAGGGGCCTATAGTTTGGTAGCCTAGTGGAGCAGATGTGTGGCCAAAGTATTGGGCTGGTGTACATTCTAAATAAACAATACTGCAGTATACTACAGGAGGAGGGGCACTTTCTCAGTTTTACACTGACTGTATAA
Organism: Protopterus annectens; assembly: GCF_019279795.1. NCBI lineage: Eukaryota > Metazoa > Chordata > Ceratodontiformes > Protopteridae > Protopterus > Protopterus annectens. The sequence goes on from NC_056728.1 coordinate 184,357,101, forward strand.
GCAGTACTGCACAAAGGTCTAAAATAAAGCTACAGGAAGAAATATCTCATTCCTTCTTGACAATACTCTTTTGGGGGAGGTAAAAACAGGTATTAGTGTATTAGAAATACTGGTAAACTGTATTAAACCTGACAGGATAAGATATTTTACAAGTTGTTAATAGCTATCATAATGGTTATTATTGTATTGTTTAGTATTAAATTGTATTTACAGCCTATTAAATTGTAAAGCTATACAAGATATGGTTTAAAAAGAAGAAATGGCTTAAAATTGCTTTATTACAGCTATACAAGAGAGAGTAAAGATAAAAAGCATGAATGTTTCTAATTGCTGAGTATGTAGTTTAAAATAACAGGCCTTTGGTGCCAGTTCCACTAGATATTTCTAAAGAGACATAAAAATAATGTTATTAAATTTGTAAGATTAGACTAAATTTACTTTATAGACTTTGTATGTACAAATGCAGAAGAATTCAGTACAAATTATAGTCTTTGTATGTACAAATGCAGAAGAATTCAGTATACATTAAATTAATGTCAAGTAATGAATATGTGTAAAAAAAACATGTAAAAAAATGGGTCCAGGGTACTTACTAGATTGAAATGCATAAATATTAAACAGCCTGTGTAAATACATACTGTACAGGATACATTGTAATAAGTTCAAAAGTAATTTGTCAAGTTGTAATATCACTGGTTTTACCCCAGTTAGAGGAAAATTATATTAAAATATTGTACTCATACAGCTAATGGACTAATATGTACATAGCATTCTTTAGTGTATAAATCATGTTTTTTTTTAAATCCTCAAGTATTAAATATAATGAAATAATTACATTCAAATATCTAAGCCCAGTTCAGTACTTTATGTTCACTTCACTGTCAACCAAAATGTTAATGGGCAGATATTCTTCGTGTTTCACTGTTGCAGTCATTACATTTGGGTAACCTGCTGGCAGGTTGCCCTCAGTCAGCCTGAATAACAAAGTCTTGGGTCCTGCGTCGGTTGCTGTTTCGTCTTCCATGACATCAGGTCGTCAGGGGTAGAAAACATGCAGCTGACACCATTTTATTTAGTCTTTCTTGCCGCACGGTGCCCGAAGCAGAAGCAGTTCGCAAGTGCCGGTCGGCCGACTCCTGAAATTTTCGCATTCGAGTTCCAGAACCGAAGTCTTCAACTAAAGCTAAGTACCCCATTGGGGAAACTTTTTCTTGCTCCTTACCGATGTCAGTAAAAGTTAACAATTGCATTACTTGTGGAAGCAAATACCTCATAAGGATTTTCATTTGCACTGTATTCCTTGCCTAAGCCCAGATCATAACATGTCTTGCTGTCAGTTTTGTGCTAGATTTAACCAACGCACTATTAAGCGTCAGTATATTTTTGCTTCAAAATATTTTGGATCCAGATTTAATTACCCTGAAATGTCATTGGTTAGCAATCCAACTACCGGAGTTCACAAAGAAAAAGACAGAGACAGACCATCGAGGTCCAAAACCAAAGATGAAGCTTCTCCTAAGCCAGTCGCTGGTTCACCAGTACTCAGTGAGTGCTTTCGCAGCCCCTGATACCTGCTACTTTTGAGTCGCAAGCCTCTACCGAGACCCATGTGGAGTCCGGTATGCCACGAGATTTTCAGAGTATTGAACCCGCGGATGTCTCTCCCTTGGATGGGTCCAGGGCCGCTGAGCAGGCACCAGCTTCTGAGGATGTTTTCAGGCCTCAACATGTTTATATAAAACCGACGCCAGCTTCAAAAACAAGATCAAAAACATCTTCTAAGTCTAAAAAACTGATGCATGAGCCATGTGCTCAGGCCCTTATGCCTAAAAAACAGATGATCAAAATGGCTGAGGACTTAATTGCCTTGATCAGGGGTTCCTAACCCCCCCCCCCTGCTAAGAGGCCTAGGCAAGACACTGATTATGAATCTTCAGATCAGGTTTCCATTTCTTCTGATTCCTCTTCTGATCAGGAATTTTCTGTTCCTCCCTATGAGAATTCAGATGCAGAAGAATCCATCCCATCTGCATCTCCTCCTGAGGATTATTCTTTTGGAGAAACCTTGCATACTTTAAGGGAACATTTTTCACTGGGAGAGTCAGGATTTCTCTGAATTAAAAAAGAGGCTTAGGGATTTCCTTCTTCTTCGTCAGCATAGGCCTTTGGCATTACCTCCTGTATTAGACATTGTTGATGATGTGTTTTCGGAATCAAGCATGGCTCCTGATTCCCTACCTCTGGCTCCTAGTAAGCCAGACAGATATTACAGGGTTCCTGACTCCCACAAATTTCTATTCAAAAATCCTGCTGCTGATCCTGAGACTATCTCACAGGGTCCCAAAGGTGTAAAGGCCTCTACAGCCAAAAATCCTACCCCCTCTTATAGAGATTCCAGGGCGCTGGATAGATGGGGAAAGAAGGTTTATATGTCTGCAACCTTGGTAATTAGGGCTTTAAACTGCCAGTTTCATATGCTTAAATATCAACAGCATGTTATGGGCTTATTGAAACAGAAAATGATGTTGATTTCTGATTGTGTGGAAAATAAAGAATTACATGAATTATTGCATGCAGTAGAACAGGTTGGAAAGCATACTTTGCAATGTGGTTTTGATTCCTTGGAGGCCTCTTGCAGGGCTGCAGTTACTGGATCTGTGATTAGAAGGCATGCCTGGCTCAAGGAGCAAAATCTGCCTGATCATGTTAAAGCTAAATTGTTGGATGCCCCTTTACAGCATGATACTCTGTTTGGTAATAAGGCAGAAGAGGTTTTAAAGAAAATGGAAGACAAAGCTAAATATATGCAAACTGTAAATGATTTCTTACAAGTGCAGCCACCCAGGTTCAGTAGGCACTGGCCTACTAAAAATTGGTCCTTTCTTGTGTCCAACAGAGCCTCTCAAGGCAAATCCAGGTGCTCAAAAGGCTCTAGATACCAATCATAGGGTTCTTACAGGTCAAAGCAATGGGGTGCCTCCACCTCCAAATCTGGAAGAAACAAAGCACAGCCCCACAGTAAGCAGTCTCAATGACTTCCCTCTACCTTCACCAAGCACTTATCTTTTGGCAGCCCCCTTGGGGGGAAACCTAGCACTTCATGCTCAAGATTGGCAGTTAATTACCCAGGACAAATGGGTATTAAACATAGAATCCCAGGGGTACAGATTTAATTTCCATACTTTGCCAATTCCAAATGGTTGGCCAGATCTGCCACAAAAGCAATGGGCAGAGGCTCAGAAACAAGTTATGTCCCTCATGGATTTGAGGGCTATTCAACCAGTACCAGAGCAGGAAAAAGGACAAGGTTTTTATTCAAGACTTTTCCTGGTACCCAGAAAAGACAATGCCTGGCATCCAATACTGGACTTATCAATTTTGAACACATTCCTGGACTTTACAAAATTCAAAATGCTGACTTTACAACAGCTACTGCCTATGCTGGGCAGGAACGCTTGGTTAGTGACTCTAGACTTAAAAGAGGCATACCTGCATATCCCAATAAGGGAATCGTGCAGAAGATACCTCCGCTTCAAGGCAGGATTTTTGCATTACCAATTCTCTGCACTGCCCTTTGGCTTATCTACTGTGCCCAGGGTCTTTACAAAGTGCCTGGCACCAGTAATTGCATTTTGCAGACAAAGAAGCATACAAATTTATCTTTATCTGGACAATTGTCTCATTCAAGCAGAGAACAAGGACATTCTTCTTCAACATCTGGCATTTGTAAAAAGGCTTCCAACATGCCTAGGGTACACAATAAATGAAAATAAATCCCAACTGGTACCCTCTCAAATAATTACATTCCTGGGTGCAAGCTTGAATACAACTGCCCAGATAGCTTACCTTATGCCAGACAGACAAAGGCAACTGACAACATACTTCAAACAGATGGTAACAAAAACCCATTTATCTGCAAGACAAATTCTGCAGGCTTTGGGGTTCATGGCATCCTGCATTCTACTAATTCCATATGCAAAACTTCATATGAGGAAATTTCAATGGTACCTAAAAGGTTTATGGAGTCAACATTGTCACAGTCTGGAAACAATGATTCCTCTCATTCCCTGCCTACAACAGGAGTTTCTTTGGTGGGCAGAGACATGTCACCAAAACAAGGGACTGTCATTCACTCTACCCCCTGCCAATGAAACCCTAACTACAGATGCATCAGACTATGCTTGGGGGGCCCACCTGGCGGGGAGATGCATTCAGGGAATATCGAGCCCAAAACAAATGCATCTGCATATCAACCAGAAAGAGATGCTAGCTGTTCAGAATGCTCTGACAGCCTTCAAGGACTTACTTCATCCAGGACAACTACTGATAAAGACGGACAACACCATGGTTATGTGGTACATAAACAAGCAGGGGGGTATACATTCCTACCCCCTTTGCAGACTAGCCATGGCATTGTGGAACACAGCTTTGACTTACCAAGTACATCTTCAATCTCAATTCCTGCCAGGAAAACAAAATACTCTGGCAGATGACTTAAGCAGAAATCTTATGGACCCGCACAAGTGGAAACTGGATCCACAAATCTTCAGCATGGTAACACAGACATGGAGCAGCCCAGACATAGATCTATTTGCCTATCCCCAAAATTATCAACTGGACAAATTCTGCACAAGTACTTATCACAGACAAGCATGGAAAGTGGATGCCCTATCCTTCAGTTGGAAAAAACTATCAGTCTATGCCTTTCCCCCTCTGCCTCTTTTCTCCAAGGTCTTACTAAAGGTCAGGCAGGAAAAACCAAAAATGATCCTGATTGCTCCATACTGGCCTCCCCAGCACTGGTACCCAATTCTAAGGAATATGTCTCAACTCCCTCCTTGGTACTTGCCTCAAATACCTCATCTGCTGTCTCAGCAGGACAATCAAATTCTGCACACTCAGCACCAAACTCTGAACCTTGCAGCATGCCTGATCATTTAATTATTCAACAACACCTCTCAGTAAATCTGTGATGGATGCCATTTTGGAAGCTAGAAGGCCTAGTACTAGAAAATCTTATGCTGATAAATGGAAGAGATTCTGTGCTTGGAACCAAGCACAAGGAACGTACACAGCAAAACCAAATATCCCTCAGATCTTACAATACTTGACTAAGATGCTTAACAAGGGCCTACCTTTTTCTTCAATAAAGATCCATGCCTCTGCCATCTTGGCTCATTACAACACAAAGCCTCCCCTCTTTTCTCATGCTCTGATAAAACAGTATCTTAGAGGGGCCAAAAATGTAAGGCCTCACAGAAGATCACCAACACCTGCATGGAACCTCAATTTTGTGCTTGAAAAACTCACCCTGCCTCCTTTTGAAGCAGCAGCTACTGCTGATATAACATTTTTATCTTGGAAAACAGCTTTTCTCTTGGCAATCATTTCAGCAAGAAGGGTTTCAGAACTACAGGCTCTCATGGCTGTGGAGCCTTTTATTACATTTTACCTGGACTGTGTGTCCCTCAGGACCAATCCTTCCTTTATGCCTAAGATGGGATCCAGTGTGGCTCTTAACCAAACAATTCACCTGCCAACATTTTACCCAAATCCACAGAACAAGGGGGAGTGGATTCTGCATTCATTGGACGTACACAGACAACTAAGATTCTACTTAAACAGGACCAAATCTCTAAGAAAGTCTGAGCAACTACTGGTGGCATTTGCTTCAGGATCAGAGGGGAAGGCTATATCAAAGCAGACTATTTCTAAGTGGATAAGCCACTGCATTTGTTTCTGCTACTTGCACCATGGTAAACCTGTGCCCAAGGGAATCAGGTGACATTCCACCAGGGCTGCCTCTACCTCAGCAGCCTTTCTCAGAGGAGTTCCAACCAAAGACATTCTAGAAGCTGCTACTTGGAGCTCTGTTCATACCTTCACAAAGCATTATCATTTGCCTCTCTTCTCCAAATCCAGGGCAGGCTTTGCCAATGCAGTTCTGCAGGGCCTTATAGCCGCTCCTAATGCTATTTAGTTCCATCCTCCCATCCATAGGTTTGGGATTCTACCCAAATGTAATGACTACAACAGTGAAGAACATAGTACAGATGTGTACACTTACCATAAATGTAGATATTCGAGTGTATTCACTGTTGCAGTCCGGGTTACCCACCTGATATCCCCCTTTTCTATCATTTCTCTTTCTTTCACTATATTCTAAAGCCTTTGTGGTGTATTTGCTTTTAGATGAAGGTAAAGTTTATGTTGCTAAAAGTGCATCTACATATATTGCTGTTTATTTATATATATATATATATATTTTTTTTTTTGCTCCCCATTTGGGGGGCACCTGACATCTGGGGCAAAAAAATGAATAAAATGGTGTCGGCTGCATGTTGCATACCCCTGACGACCTGACGCCATGGAAGAGGAGACAGCAACTGATGCAGGACCCAAGACTTTGTTATTCAGGCCGACTAAGGGCAACCTGCCAGCAGATTACCCAAATGTAATGACTGCAACAGTGAATACACTTGAACATCTACATTTATGGTAAGTGTACACAACTGTACTTTCAGAGACATGACCACAATGTGATGGTTAAAATGACATTGAAACTGTATATTTTCAGCAGTGTATGAATACTTGCAGTAGCACATAGTTCTTGGCTCTTATAGTTAATTCAACAGTTGTAAAGAGTTAATAGAACAGTCCTAAATCATAAATTAAATTTTGTAATTGCAAAAGAATAAATGAATCAAGTTAAACAATAAAATTAAAGCAGACACAGCCCATAATTGATGAAATATTTTCATAGAATGGTCTGCAAAAGAATAAGTTGTTAAATACATTCAGTTTTGGTAGTAATACTTTTATATTATTGTATTAAATGTGTAAAAATGCATTTTGACTTGTATCAAAAGAAGACTAAAAGTTTTGTTTCTTAATGTGTTTTCTATATAATGTGATCAAAAATACATATCAGTATAAAGTGTTTTGAGTACATTAAAATAAAAAGAGGGAATTGTAAGATTACGCTCAACAGAGTTTTAAGGTTGAAAGTAATTCTGTTACAAATATGTAACATAAATAAGGTATAAAATAAAGCTTGCTTAAATGCAGAAACAGAGTTTAGTAATATGTGATCAGCATCCATACTAAATGACCGTGGCTTGGAAAATAAGGAATCTGCTAAATGAACATTTTTTCCTTACAGACTTAAAAACAGGATTATTATGCAAGAACAAAAATGCAAACTCTGCTTTTAAAGAACACTATGACAATGTGTTTCCTTAAAAAGCATGTTTTTCTGCATATAAAAAGAATGGACACAATATGTTTCCTTAAAAAAAACATGTTTTTCTGCATTTAAAAAGAATGGACAACAGGACATCATCACTGGCACGAGAACAAATGATCTTATACAAAGATACAAATAGAATACTAAAGACAAAGGATGTTCACACTCTCAGAAAAGCTGAAAAATAATATCAAGTCAGCAGTTTGCGTCAGCATCTGCAACAATTAGTATTGTTTCTACAGGATGAGTAATTCTCCAAAATAGAATACCAAGAGGAAATGTCTATGTATGTGCATGACTAAAATTGTATATAAAGATCTGTATTAATCCAGTTATGTTAGGGGTATTGGTAGGGACACATTTGTCCCGAAGTAAATGTTATATCTCTCACATCATCTGTACTATGTGAGAAGTAAACTGGAACAGTACTTTAAGCTGCAATGTTAGTCTGTCTGGTTTATTATAAAAAGTTATTTGCTACTGCTTTAAGTTGATGCTGCAAAGTATATTCTTTCATCAGTGTATATTCTGCAAGTTTATGTATGCAACAGAATGTGAATGCAAATAACCAGACTTTGATTTCAGCAGAATCCAGCCAGCAAGACTGAGTGTCTTAAGAAGACTTCAAATCCATCACAGTAAGCAGCACCATATAATTTTTCACAATGTGCTACTAAATTTGAAACCACAAAGACTTTGTAGCACTGCAGATCATAAACACTGTGAGGTTAAATAAGAGTAGGCCCAGGCATCACATATATGTTTTAAATATTGCTCTTACAAACTTAGAAAGTTGATGGAACAACATGTTCTGCATTAGCATGAATTTTATGAGGTCTGAAACTCAAATGTCTGTTATTATTTTCTGATTTCAATCCTCAATGATTTGCCAGTGGTTTACCAGAAAACCACAATTTTATGAGAAACACTAAAAATATGAAGCTAAATCTGTATGTTCTGTGAAAATCTGGACAGCTGAGAGGTGAGGGCTTTTTAGCCCTTTTGGTCACAGCACCAACACCTATTATCTTTTCAGATTCCAGTTCTGGGATGTGTGAGAAAATAAATCAGCTAGGGGAAACATCAAATACCCTTTCCCCTCCTGCTCCAAATCAGTCAGTCACTGCAGACACCTTGGATTTTGCTTGGGGGATCAGTGTTAAGGGGGATAAATGTGTAAAGTATCTGTAACAGTAAAGACAGACACAAGCACATGAATGTAAAAGAGATGTGTGCCCTTATCAAGGCACTCAACTCTCTAAATCACCTTTGGTCCCTAGGACCACTTCAAGTTGTAAATGACAATACCACAGTGAGGTGGTACATAAACAAGAGATGACCAGGTTTTACCCCCATACAGACTAGCCAAATTATCACAGGATATAGATTTACAGCAGAATCTCACTCTCCTTCCTACATTTTGTCTGAGCACAATTTTGTGGCAAACAAGCTGGGCAGGACAAAAGCAGACCTTCATCAATGTAAACTAGATCAGGGGGGGGTTCCAAGATCTGATCCATCTGTGGTGAGTTTATTGAGTAGGCCTTTTTTGCCTTCTCGAAGAACAATCAGTTGGCAAAATTCTATTCTAGGACTTCATGCAAGAAGGCCTCTAATACTGATGCCTTTGCATTTCCTTAGACAGGAATATCCCTGTATGCTTTTTCAACCTTTCCCCTGATATTCAAGGTAATTCTGAAGATTCAGAAAGAATCCCCTAAGATCACTGAGGTGACTGCCTTCTGGCCCAGGCAATATTTTATTTATTTATTTATTTATTTTATTTTACATTTGTTGACAGGGAAAGTCTGACTAGGTTCCACAGATCCTGTTTTCAGCGGAGGCCCGGGGAGAAATGCTCCAGCAGCATGTCTTTAGAATGTGGGAGGAAATCCATGCAAATGCAGGGAGAACATGTAAACTCCACACAGAAGGCACCCCAGTCGAGAATCGAACCGGAGACCCTCTTGCCGAGTGGCGACAGCGTTAACCGCTGCACCACTGCGCCGCCCAATAGTGGTTCTCCTTTCTTTCGGCAATTTCTCAAAGAATGGCACTAGTCACACAAGAACAAAGATGAAAGAGGTAAATGGGAACATTTTTTTGAGAGTGTAATGACTTGGCATACTTTAAAAATTCCATGCAGACTACTCCATCAGAAATACCGAGAGAGCAAATTGGTTTAACTAAGGAAGTGATTTATTTCAGCTGTGATACAAAATCAGAATTGTCGAGACATAGTAAGGCCTTGCTGAGTTTAGTTCTGGTGGCCAAAGAAAAAGCAGTTACTAGTAAATAGTATATATAAAGTCTAAACCAACTGTACTAGAAGTAGTGAATATAGTAGCATAGATAAAACAACTGGAAGAAGGATCTTTAGAAAAGGGTAGAAGCAAACTATATAGAGAAAATTGGAATTGTGGGCAGGGGCGGCCTTAGGTCAACTGATGCCCTAGGCAAAAGGGCTCCATGGTGCCCCCCCTACACACACACACCACCTGGTGCCTCCGTCCTGGTCTACCTATACCAAATAAATAGTGGAAAAGTGTCCCTGCTAGAGCAGCACCCTAGGCGGTCGCCTAGTTGACCTATGCCTAAGGCCGGCTATGATTGTGGGAATTATACGTGCAGAATAATGTTTTGTAGCAGGGATGAGGTTTAAGGGACGGCAAGAATTTAATGAGTTTTGTAATATCTGACTGACAATGACTGGATAGATTATGAGTGCTGTACAACATTTGCAACTGAAAATATGTCAATATGGTTTGCATTTATATAAATGTATGATTGCCTATGTCATAAGTGATAATTCAATAAAGATTTTTCTTGTTTTAAAAGGAAGAACAGGGATATTTTATACATCCCAACCCCAAACAAATTTAACTGTCTGCCTGGATCTTACAGTCTTAGTACCTTTTAGGTACCTGTTTACTGAGGATGTGCAGTACGTACAAATGGAGGCAAGAAAGACTGCTACTGGAAAATCATGTATTAGCAAATGGAAAAGGTTTTCTAATTGATGACAAAAACATAACCTGAACTCATTCACAGTAGTGTTTCATTTGTCTTACAGTATTTGTGAGAGTTACTCTCCTAACGCCTGTCTTATTTATCTATCTAGGTTCATTTGTTTGCCATTTCAGCATGTCTGCCCACGGCTCCCTCTCTTTCAAGGCTTTCTAATGTAAAAATGTTTTTGAAAGGGGTTTTGTATAAGAGACCTCCAAGAAAAACAGTGGCTCCTCCTTGAACCATTAATTTTGTGTTAGAGAAACTAACGCTCCATTTGAGCCAGCTCATTTTGCTGACTTTAGGTTAACATGGAAAACAGTCTTACTGCTTGGTCTGACCTCTGCAAGAACACTCGAGTTGTAAGTTCTTATGGTGGGTCAGCCTTATTTCATTTTCCACAGGACAGGGTTTCCTTGAGAACTAAGCCTTCTTGTATGCTTAAAGTGGTATCCAAATGTATTTAAAGCCAAACTATCCATCTCCATGTCTTCTTCCCTGAACCCCAGAAAGTGGGAGAAAGGATACTTCATACCTTGGATGTCCACAGAAAGTTCAAGTACTATCTTGACATTACAAACATCTTTCAGAACTTTCAATCAGTTGTTTATTTCTTGTGATGGTAAGGGGAAGAGACAATCTGTGTCAAAGCAGACTATTTCCAAAGGGATATCTCGGGCTATTTTACCTTTTGTTATTCTGACTGCAACAAAACTATTCCAGCTAGGGTCAAGCCATATTCTACCACAACAGTGGCTTCATCAGTGGCTTTTTGGAAATGGTTGAATTCTAGTAGTATTCTAGAAGCAGCAACTTGGTCCTCTGTGCATACTTTTACAAAGCACTACAAGCCAGATTCCTTCTGAGGTCTAGGTCAAGTTTTGCTAGGACCATTCTCCAGGCCCTCTTGGACCCTTTTTCCACCTCCCAGTTGCTCCATTTATTCCAATTGTGGCAATCTACCCATGCAGCTCAGGCTACTGCAGCAATGAAGAACGTAGTACAGTTGTGTAAATAAATTTACTTTAGCAGTAGATTTCGGAATTATCAGTGCTGCTTAGCCACTTCCTCCACCCCTTGTGTGTGCCTTTTTTTTTTTTTTTAATCCTATCAATATCTTCTCAGGGCTCAGGCTCACTCTCTTAGTAGGCATGAAAGCAGTGAAGGTCTTGGCTCCCAAGCTATTGGTTTGGGTGCATGGAAGGTGCCCTGGAGCTTTGCAGGCTATACACCTTCCAGGCTGCTGCAGCAGGGATCATTTGAACATCTACTGTTATAGTAAGTTTCCCTGTACAACTGTGCTTTTCTACAACCAACAATGTTTACATGCAAATTTGTATTTCATTCCAGTATTATTTTCTACAGTTGAAGCACTAGCTGGACAGAAAACTCACAATGCACCTTTAAGTAGCAAAGTCTGTCACTGTGCACACGTATGTGTGTCCTTTTAATTAAACTCAGAAACCAGCATGTTAGGACATAGTGGAAGTAGAAGCACGGACTCTGGATTTAGTTTACTTCTGACGGTAGTTCTGACAGCTCAGAGTATATCTTTTATTCTGAATTTGGAAATGGCCAACCTATCTTCACAATATCCACTTTTGTACACAAGGCTGTCTGGACTATGGTCAGAAACAGACTGCAACCACAGAGTCCATGCCATATAGGAATAACAATTGTTCTGTTCACCACTATGTAGCTTAAGTGCCGGAATGCCCAAATACCACACAGAAGCTGGAGTTTATCACTGCCTATTAAAACTTGTACCCTACTTTCATTTACTCATTCAGATTGTTTTGCTCACAGGCTGTCTTTGTAAATGGTATACTGAAAGGCCATGGATTCGGGTGAAAGTGTATGTCTCATTCACACTTGAAATGGGATGATGTAAGTTAGTAGTTTCATTTATTATTTTAATGCGAAATGTATGTGGAATTATTCTTAATGCAACTACAGTTGGCTGTATATGCAGCTATTAAACATGTATCATGCATGTGCATCTTTTATCACAGTTAACAATAGAAGAAAAAAGTAAAAATGCCCTTTTGGGGTCACTACATGCCCCTCTAGATCACCCCCTCCCAGCCTTCAGTATCTTCCAGCACCTCTGCTTAAGTTGTACAAAAAATAAATCCTCACTAGTGGACAGGCACTATGTGAAACTCTGGGTGGGTCCACTCCATTTCCCTTGCCCACCCCACCATTCATGTGGTCCAATCCCATGGGTATAGTACCAGTACACTGAGGAATGCCCATCCCACCATTGGTGTGGTCCAGTGCCGTGGGTATAGTACTGGTACACTAAGGAAAACTAGTGCAGCCAGACAGCTGATGGTTGGTTGGGGTTCAGCAAATAGTAGGCAAGACAGTATTTTAATCATGGAGTCTTAAGAAGTGTGCAGTTAAAGATGAACTAGTGGGAGGAGTACATGCTTAAATCATACTTGCTACTGCATCATTCTGATCATACCATGTTTGGCAGATTTACCAGTACAATATCAGTAGCCTTCTTTCCTGACTGTTGCTTCCCAATGATGCTATGTCAAAGAACTAAATCCCATTCAGATTTGCAGCTGAAGTCTGAATGAATAAAGACCATGTTTTCCGTTAATGTCTGGTCAGAATTTTGTCATAGATGGTTTATGTAGAGCTGTTTCCAGATACTCTTATGAGCATTTATTGTTGAGGCATATGCGCTAATGAAAATAGTATGCTGAGTGTTACTGATTTTGACTTAGAGGTCTGAAACATTAAATAATACCAATGGGGATCTCTGTAATCTTGATAGGAAAGCTGACACTATGGATGCATCTGACTTCAACAGCCTTATCTTTCCAAAGGAATGTGAGAGCTTTAACCTTCTTCTCTTGACCAGACTTCATATGGGCTGATTTTCTCACTTATGGCATCAATATTGATGTTACTTCCTGTAAGCTTCCTAGCAGTCATATTTATTTTTTCTTCTTGGCTATGCAATAAACAGAACGTATATGAGAGGGCAAACATTGTGTATTGCAAAAATCCTCTCTTCTGTTATCCAGACATTCGAAGTTTAGACAGACTAGGTAGTGCACTGTTTCTAGAACTGACCCTGGACAAGAGAAAATCAGCAGATACTCAAAAAGAGTCAGTTCAGCACACTGTAGCAAATCTCAAATTACTGCCTTATCACTATCATGCACATGAGAGCTTAGCATCCAGGTGCTAACACCAACATGCAGACTCAGGGCTAGAGACTCTCAGATTCATATGTCTTTTTTTTTGTTAATCAGCCTCCTTATTTCCAGAAGGTTTGCAGGAATAATTGAACCTATAATAGATCCTGCACATTATCTATGTTAATGTGATACAGCTGTTGCAGCAGCAGTCTTAGAAAACATGAGATAAATGTGAAGAACTATCCAATATAGCTGGAGTTTCACACCTTGTCTTTTTCAATTTCACCCACCACCACAGCCATTGAGATCCTGAGTTCTCTGACCACCACTAAGGTCTTTGCAGTTCAAGTGGTTTTAACTGGGTAACTCACTTCAGGCTTGTTTGCAGTGAGTGACCCTGTCTGTAGTATGAAACTTCAAATAATGTAGCCCATCTGAATCACTGGAGCCCACAAGTGTCTCCAGACTTCCCTGCTCTTGGGCAAGTGCAAAGTGAATGAAGCTTCAAGTTGTTGACTTTAATTCCATGACACAACAATTAGTCAGTGTACTGTTAACTTACTGCTGCCAGTGATTCAAAGTTTTTTAGATGTTACCTTGTATTCCATGTTTGTGGATCAGGGATTTAGAGAGTGTGTGTGTGTGTGTGTGCGCGTGTGTGTGTGTGTGTGTGTGTGTGTGTGTGTGTGTGTGTGTGTGTGTGTGTGTGTGTGTGTGTGTGTGTGTGTGTGTGTGTGTGTGTGCAGCTGGCCTGGGTCATAGATGAAAAGTGTCATGTACACCTGCTACCTCTTGGTAGGGGTACCACTTGTCCCTCACTTCATAGGATTTGGGCAACTATTTCTTCTGAAAGCAAAACATAAAACATGTAAAATATCCTGCTGTTTTCTAGAAGAAAATATTTGCTATATTTTAAATATTGCTGAAAACTAAAATGAATATACAAATAAAGATATTTGTAAATAAGGAGTATAATGGTAATTATTTCAAATGCATTGAAATGTGATATGATTTCTCCTGCAACATGTAAGATTTCGGTAAGAAATGCCTCACTTTGGGCATTTGAAAAGGAGGCAAACCTCCCCATCAGATTAATAAAGCTAAGTTTAAATAAATAAAGAAATGTTCATTAAATTTAACGTTTACTTATAGAGCATCTTTTGGAACTAGTATGTATGAAGATTGCAGCTCTAAACCATCTTAGATGGTACATTGCAAAGTTCTTATAGCTTATTATGAAACCTATTACTAAATGGACTATGAATCAGGTGAAGTACGGGATAAAAAGTAGATATAAAGAGAAAGTCATCTTGCTGTGTTTAAACAATTGTGGCTTAATGGAGTGATTAAGCATTGCATGTGTAACCCTTACCAATGCTTTGAGAAGGATGTGCTCTTGGTTTAGTTAGTTATCTCCGTGCATCTTCTCAGCTATAAAACTATGATTTTACCAGACTACACTTGCAGTGGCATGCTCTTGTCCCACAGGTTCAATTTGTTACATTATAAAAAACAGATTAGAATTTCAGCACTACTATTATGGCGTTCTGTATCTGTTTTCCCGCCTTGTTTTAAAATGTAGCTATTAATGAAGCTAAACACAGACTGGTGAATGTATATACTGAGTGTTCTGTTTTAAAGGTAGTTGTAGGCCCTTAAACACCACTAGTTTTAAAATACATATATCACTGTATAGTCAGCACTTGTGGACAAGGCACAAAAGTTTGCACGCAGAGTATTCTGCAAACAGGTGCAATTTCCTCAGTTACTATGCACTCCTAGATATTACTTGCTACCCTGCCATTCTCCTTAACCCCCTGCTTTTGCTTTCAAGCCTATACATACACATATACATATCTATATATCTGGATCTATATCATATTATCAAGTTTCAGAAGCTCAAAATTCATATGGTCAAGACCACATCTTCAAGTTTTCGAAAACTCAAATGTAAAACAATAAAATCTACATTTTTTTGCAGGGGGTCAAGCCCCACCCTGCATCCCCATGTAGAGGGTTTTGCCCCCCCACCCCCCTGCAAATTATATATTTATATATGAACTGCAAGATCACACTACAGTGGGGAAAAAATTCCTCATTAAAGCATGTCCATGAAGCTCACAGTACAGTTGGGACTGGGGAATTCACCCTTTCCCCACTGTAGTGCGATATCAGAGATGGCATATATAATTTGCAAGGGATGTGCAGGAAGAAAAATGTACATTTTTTTTTTGCATTCAAGTTTTTAGAAATTCGAGCATATGGTATGGGTCACATGAATTTTCGAATCTCGGTAATATGATATAAATCTATATATCTGTATCTATCTATCTCAGGCTAAGTCTGAAAAAGGTTCATGAAGATCAGTGCTTTACCCCAGAAAAAAAAAAAAAATAGTGTGTGTATATATGTGTGTGTGTGTGTGTGTGTGTATGCATGTATATATATATATATATATATATATATATATATATATATATATGGATCACCTACAGAACACCAACAGCCCAAATCACCGTCACGCATATGGCCGACGCCATATGGTCAACACTCACAATATCGACAGCGCCAGAACTTCACGCCCCCCCCACACCCCCATTACCTTTAATATACCCACTGCGAGATCGAACTACAGTGCAAGAATGGAAATTTTTCCATTCCGCACTATTGGGAGATAGCGTTTCCCCATTGTCGATATTCTGAACGTCGACCATATATATATGTCTGTGTGTGTGTGTGTTTGTGTGTGTGTGTGTGTGCGCGTGTGTGTGTGTGTGTGTGTGTGTGTGTGTGTGTGTGTGTATGCATGTATATTATATATATATATATATATATATATATATATATGTGTGCATGTGTGTGTGTGTGTGTGTGTGTGTGTGTGTGCATGTATATTATATATATATATATATATATATATATATATATATATATATATATATTGGTCTACTACCGGAGATCGAAATTACACTATTTAAAAATCAAGTAGTAGATGCACACTAACGCGAAAGTGCACTTCACCGAAAGTGCACTTTCGCAAACACCACGAGAACGAACGGGCAATGTCCTCCATTGTGGTGCTGTAGTCACGGACCTTAGGGTTAGGGCTTGGGTTAAAGATAGTGGATAGCCCTACTAGTTATCCACTATCCTTAACCCAAGTCCTAACCCTAAGGTCCGTAACCATTCGCTCAAGTGGTGTTCGCAAAAGTGCAGTTTCAGTGAAGTGCACTTTCACGTTAGTGGGCTTCTAATACCGGATTTGGAAATAGCATAATTTCAATCTCCAGTAGTAGACCTATATATATATATATATATATATATTTATATGTGGTGTGTGTGTGTGTGTGTGTGTGTGCATGTGTATGCATGTACATATAAATATATATATACATATATAAAATGTGTGTGTGTGTGTGTGTGTGTGTGTGTGTGTGTGTGTGTGTGTGTGTGTGTGTGTGTGTGTGTGTGTGTCTGTATGCATGTATATATATATATATATATATATATATATATATATATATATATATATATATATATGTGTGTGTGTGTGTGTGTGTGTGTGTGTGTGTAAATATATATTTATATAGCTATACAGATAGTATTTAGCATAGAGTGGTAGAGATGTTATTTTTTAGTATGCAGCTTCCTGTTCCAAGGGTGCAGGGTCCACTGGAAGAGAGAGAAAGAGTTTCTTTTGATCTAAAATCAGAATCTCTAAATACAAATTATCTAACATAGCTGATCTAAACATACTTCACCTACCCTAGCATAATTCTATATATTTTGTTATGGGGTATCCCTCTGCATTCTTACCTATACCCTTCTAACTTGTATATAACTACTCCATGGTTGCACAAAAGTGGTCAAAAGGAAAAACACTGGAAGTGCACAATCCACCACAATGTGGTATAGTAAACTGCAATATAAATGTATAGCTAATCTTATTCCTGCAATCACAAAATCCTAATCTTTTCTTATTATCAGAGTTATAACTGGGAAAATGTACTAGAGAGTATCATTAGATCAAATGTAATTAGATCACTTTTTTAGATCACTTGTGTTTAAAGTGACTGAAAGAGCGCTTGAATGGAAACGATAGCCATCTGTCCATCTATCTATATATAAAATAAACAGGACCAGAATGCTGTCTGTATTACATAAGGTTAAGGGCATTTCCTTACTAGAAGACAGCTATCAATATAATTCACAATTTCAAATTTCAGTATGGTAGGGCTGCTGTATAGTGTATACATATAATGTTACTTGTGCACTACTGTATAATGTATACATGGAGTATTGCCTGTGCAGTACTGCATAGTGTGTACATGAAGTTTTGCCTCTGCACTACTGTATAGTCTTACAAGCAGTGTTGTCTCTGCACTACTGTAAAGTGTATACATGCAGTGTTGCCTCTGCACTACTGTAGAGTGTGTACATGTAGTGTTGCCTGGGCTATTGTGTATACATGCAATGTTGCCTGTGCACTGTTGTACAGTCAACAAATGTAGTGAACCTCAGACAGCAACATGCTGAAAGGTCACACTGGGCTTGCTCACACACTTGAATAAACAAGGCAAATATCAGGCAACAACATACTGAAAGTTTAAACTGGGTATGCTCACACACTTAGGCCATGTCTGAGTACAGCAGTGGGCCACACATATCTGGCAGTTGCATGTGTTAACCCAGGAACCTCTCACTATTCACCAATCCTGCCTTGTGCACACAGTTATATGAAAACAGACACATATATAATATATTGGAAACCTGCCATAATCAAATATGTACTACAGATACGTAGGTTGTTCGTAGAAAGTAGAAAAGCAAAGAATATTAAAAATCTGCAATCAGTATCACCAATAAACAATGTGCACTCAAAACATTATACAAACCAGGTTATGGAAAAACTATCTGCGAAGGAGTCCATACAGAACCATCACACTTCCTTCAGCTATGTCATAAATAGCAATGTACACTCATATATGTCCTGAGTCAGGGCCAAGTGTAAATGACTGACAATGCCAACATCCTGTCAGACAGACCCATACATACATACCCACCTCCCACTGACAAAAGGCCCTATCATCATACCAGGAGATATCACATGTAAAATGGGTAAACAGCTCCTTCCAAAGTTGAAAACATGGCATCAATGGGATTACATTGTTTCCCTATATGTGTCATAACTGAACTGCAGAACAAACAGACCCTGCACCTGAACAGTCTGTTGAGCCTCACCCCCTCTCTACAGGATATGAAACTGTTGAATGGGTTACAGCAACATTTGGCACACTCCACAAGTGTTGGTGCACAACAGACTATGGGAACTATAGTCTTATAAGCCTATGAAGTCTGATCTGCAAGGCCGTGGAGTCCATCATGATTAAAGTCATAAACAGAGCTATTAGAAGCCTACAAACACACAACCCTACCAACTTTGGTTTGGTCATGGGCAGATCATGGTTCCCAAACCTGCTAGACTGTTTGCAAGGCAGTCACCCAGGACATACATGAATGAAATGAGCTACACACGTCCCACATAGACTTGGAATAGCCCTTTTCCAACATCCCAGACACATGTCGTATCCACAAAATCAACAACCTGTGCATAAATATGTATTGTCATCTGATGGATTGGCAACTGGGCCACAGATAGCTCACACAAGATAAGAATTGTGGAGTCCTGTTCAAGCTGGTAACACCAGCTGTCCCCCATGACTCAGTCCTGGGATTGCATAAAACAAAATGCACACACATTACCATGTCTAGTCCGATGATGTCAGCATCCCACAAATATAGCAGGAGAAATGAAAACTCCCAGTAAAGCATATATTGTGTCGTGTTAATGTGTATTTCTCTAGTATCATAACATAGTTAGATAGAGGTTTGAATCCTGCAATTGCTGAGTGTGTGTGTTTCTGTGTGATTTCCTTTGAGAGGAGTGCCCTATTTGGAGACTAGGAAAATGCCTTAAAAGTGGTATATTCATCTTTGGCAAGTCTGATGATGTCAGCATCCTACAAATATAGCAGTGGAAATTAAAACTCCCAGTAAAGCATATAGCAAGTTGTGTTAATGCATACTTCTCTAGCATCATAATATAGTTAGGTAGGGATTTAAATCCTTCAATTGCTGAGTGTGTGTTTGGGGGGGTTGTGATTTCCTTTGAGAGGAGTGCCCTTTTTGGAGACCAGGAAAACGCCTTAAAAGTGGTATATTCATCTTTGTCAAGTCTGATGATGTCAGTATCCTTCAAATATAGCAGTTGAAATGAAACTTCTCTGTAAGGCATATAGCGTGTTGTGTTAATGTGTACTTCTTTAGTATCATAACTTAGGTAGGGGTTTGAATCTTGCAATTGCTGTGTGTGTGTTTGGGGGGGGGGGGTGTGATTTCCTTTGAGAGAAGTACCCTTTTTGGAGATTAGGAAAATGCCTTAAAAGTGGTATATTCATCTTTGTCAAGTCTGATGTCAGCATCCTACAAATATAGCAGTGGAAATGAAAACTCCCATTAATGCATATAGCGTGTCGTGTTAATGCATACTTCTCTAGTATCATAGCATAGTTAGGTAGGAGTTTGAATCCTGCAATTACTGTGTTTCTGTGTGATTTCCTTTGAGAGGAGTGCCCTTTCTGGAGACTAGGAAAACACCTTAAAAGTGGTATATTCATCTTTGGCAAGTCTGATGATGTCAGCATCCTACAAATATAGCAGTGGAAATTAAAACTCCCAGTAAAGCATATAGCGAGTTGTGTTAATGCATACTTCTCTAGTATCATAACATAGTTAGGTAGGGTTTTAAATCCTTCAATTGCTGAGTGTGTGTGTGTGTGGGGGGGGGGGGTTGTGATTTCCTTTGAGAGGAGTGCCCTTTTTGGAGACTAGGAAACGCCTTAAAAGTGGTATATTCATCTTTGGCAAGTCTGATGATGTCAGCATCCTACAAATATAGCAGTGGAAATGACAACTCCCATTAAAGCATATAGCGTGTCGTGTTAATGCATACTTCCTTAGTATCATAGCATAGTTAGGTAGGGGTTTGAATCCTGCAATTGCTGAGTGTGTGTGTGTGTGATGGGGGGGGGGTGATTTTCTTTGAGAGAAGTACCCTTTTTGGAGACTAGGAAAATGCCTTAAAAGTGGTATATTCATCTTTGGCAAGTCTGATGGTGTCAGCATCCTACAAATATAGCAGTGGAAATGAAAACTCCCAGTAAAGCATATAGTGCATCGTGTTAATGTGTACTTCTCTAGTATCATAATATAGTTAAGTAGGGGTGAATCCTGTAATTGCTGAGTGTGTGTGTGTGACACTGTTGGTCAATGTGTTGTGGGTTTTGCTTTTACAACTGTATGACATATCAGTATAACAACAGTATGTGCATTGCACACTTCAGGTATCCGTACAGAATAGTGTGAGTTAGGGTTCATGCCTGGGGTATATTTCAGATATGTTCAAACACAACACAGTCTGTCAATAATAGACATTCACTATAGGTGTACAACAACCTTTGTGGATATGCATACAGACCCCTTATTGCTTATGTGATACACCGTGGGATGTCAGAATAACTTTCGAAATGTGAATACCAAAGGACAGATGACATAACACTTGGCTGTATGTATACATCGGTACCCGTTCTACATGTTGGGGGCTACTACCTATGTGGAACTGTCGGGATACTATGTTTAGTAAATGTGGATGACTATGCTATAGTTGCCTTAAAGCTTTACAGCATGGGTTGGACAATAGGTATCTGTCTGTATGATACCCTTGTGGAGGATAAGTGTCTCATCGGGAGAATGCATTGTAGGCCACTGTATGCATTTCCAGATGTGGATGGACATATCCCTAGTGTGTTTGCTTGTACCTAAGAGGGCTATATGCCAAACAGGAGAGGTCCCAGGAATGGGTGGCAGTCAATACCACTGGTTACTGGTATAGTATAGTACCGGATGGATCCAAATGTTACTGAGTTTCCTACATCTGTGTGTCAGTTGTCAAGACATCATCTAATGATTGGTTATAGTCAGGCTGTTGAGGTTGTGTATACTACCAGAATGCAAACCAATGACAGATAGTAACAGTATCACCCACAGCATAGTGTCAAACCATGTCATACACACATGTGTACCCAAGTTAAAACATATGTGTAGTAAAATGCATACTGGCCACCAATAGAAACTATGAGATGTTAACACTGTGTAATACAGGGCATGCCACCCTTCCCATGTGTCCACTATGCACATACATGCAGACAATGCACCTCCACCATGTTCACAAATGTACAACTGCAAATCTGTACTGCACACATCACGCACATACTGTCCACTGACTAACACATGCTGCCAAAACTACACACATCAGCCAAGTGGCACATGGGCGGACAATACATTTTTGGAATTAACAGTGGTGTAAACAATACTACATTGACAATCATAGCTTTAATGCATCATGCCTGCTCA
This sequence comes from Protopterus annectens, assembly GCF_019279795.1. Lineage (NCBI taxonomy): Eukaryota > Metazoa > Chordata > Ceratodontiformes > Protopteridae > Protopterus > Protopterus annectens. The sequence continues at coordinate 184,378,986 of NC_056728.1, forward strand.
GATATACCTACAAGGATATCATTACACTTTACTGTTGACAACATGCTAACATTGCTACACTGCTATAAAGTCACCCTGTGCATCAGCACCATGTTAGCCTGTTCCTGCATCAATCTTACAGATGACAGGAGGTGGCACAGTTTCATCATATGCACAGGGTGTGTTGTTGGTTTGCCAGAGCCCGACATTGACCCATACAATCGACATATGTGTGTGTGTGTGTGTGTGTGTGTGTGTGTGTGTGTGTGTGTGTGTGTGTGTGTGCGCGTGTGTGTGTGTGTGTGGGAAAACAGTACAGCATGGGCCAATGTTGATGTAATGTGTGTGTGTGTGTATGTGTTAGCCCTAGGTGTTTGGTTTATGTGTATGTGTCTGCATGCACACAGTTCCACCATGTGGCTGCCATATACGGGAGGTTGTGGGACAGCCACAGACTGTACCTGCCAGGCTGTACAGATCACCGTCTCTGGCCACGGACACATTACCTGTGCCTGGCAGGGGTGCTACGGACAGTATCAGGTACTAAGCCAGACTGGGTACTATCATCAGAGGCAGAGGTATGTCGACTGGACCCATGTCCCTGCTGGGACTGTCCAGAGCCACGTGCACGTGGTCTTCTAGGACGGTCTATTGACAGCCCAGCCCCAATATTGCTGGGGCTGGTACTGCCACTAGGGGAGCGGCTGTGACTTGTGGGTCATCCGTGATGACTGCCAGCTGATGATGTTGCTGGCATATGTCCACGTCTATGTCTCAACCATCCCGCACTGTCCTGGCACATGGACATGACATTGCAGAGGACATCTAATGTCTCCCCCAACGTCTATCAATGACCTCGGTGTAATTATGGATGGCACCGGCAAGGCCACGGATACTGTCATTGATAGCGGTGTTATGGGCCCTCTACGCCCTTAGTTCCTGTCTGGTGTACCGTTCCGTACGCGCCTGTGCCTGCATTACAGCCCGGAACATACCTGAGGTTGTAAGACCTGTGGGGGCATGTCTGCCAGGGGCATTATGACCAGCAGTGTTCCCACGAGAACCCCTGGACATCTGCCTATGTGGTACCGTTCCAAGAATATGGGTATGGCTGCTGTGAGGGGAAGCATGTGCCATAGATACCACACTATCCTGGTCAATGCCTACTGTATGCTGTCCCTCAGCTAAGGCCATTGGTGATGAGGGATGTATTGGCAGTATGAATGTGTGCATAGATGGGGTGGAAAGCTGTGTACTGTCGATTGGCGGCCCAACGACAGACCCTGTCAAACCTGCCTGTGCCACAACACATGTATCATCATTTCCACTATTTGTGGCAGTGACTTCAGGTTCCCTGCTGCACTCAACCAACCCAACCTCAGCACCTGTGAGAGGAAGACAGGAAACACACTTTACAATCTGTACATGATGGTAGCACACATGCACACATGAACACATGCACACATGCACACATGAACACATGCACACATGAGCACATGCACACGTGAACACATGCACACGTGCACACATGCACACGTGAACACATGCACATGTGCACACGTGAACACATGCACACATGCACACGTGAATACATGCACACATGAACACGTGAACACATGCACACATGAAGACACATACACTACTCACTAAAGTAGACACACACACACACACACACACACACACACACACACACACACACACACACACACACACACACACACACACACACAGCAATCCAGAACATACTAATTAGTGGTTGATGGTGGAGTACAGTATCAGAAGCCAAAGAGCCCTATCACATGTGTCAGCATGCAGGATGTGTGTTGCTCAACAGCATGCAGTGCAAGTGTAGAGAGTCCTTGTTAATAACAGTATACATCTCTTTGAAGCATGTGTGTTGTTCAATGATTGGCCTCACCCTGGAACAGAATGTGTACATGGACACATTGCTGTGCAAGTATTAAATGCTTTCCAATGTCCTGAGCACCATCACTCACAGGTATACATACCATGGCTGGATGCACACAACCTTCAGGTGTATAGCAATGAATGCTATGTGTAGTACTGTAGTTACTGTAACTGGATGTAGTGTAGTACCATGTGCCATCATCAGGCAGCATCATGTGGTCACTCAAGGCCACTAATGTGTGCCACACTGACAACTATCTTGCGGTACCTGAACTGCAGCACTGTGGCTACATTAACCATTTCACAGGCAGTTGTTACATGGGTATGTAAGGTGTTCAATAGGGAGCATTGCCTAACATGAATGTGTTGTATGTTGAAGAGTGTTGCACCGCCCCATTATAGGCCTCTACCCCTCAGGTATAGTATGTGTGCTGTGTGGACAACATTTGGGATACTGAAGTCTGACCTTATAGCAGGTGTCTAAATACACCATGTGTATCATATGAACACGTGCTGCGTATGACAAAGTGGTGTATGTTGTGTGCATGTGTATTGACTCTACCTATACAATGTCCACTACAGTGTACCACAATTGTTTGGGATGCTCTGTGTATTGCATGTGTTTGAGGCAGCTACTCATGTTACTGGGATGTGCATAGTCCCACAGAAAACATGCACAGCATGCATTATGTGTAGGTGTTTTACATGTGTATATGGCCTACAACTCATATATGACATGCACATGTTATTTGCTATATTAAATGTAGAACACTCACCAGCATGGGTCTGCTGTCTTGCTGTCACACCAGAGGGACCTACAAGGATATGAGATAGTTTGTCAGTGTCAACAACTATGGCATTGCTGCTGTGAGTTTGCAATTTTACAGTAGTACAACAGTTGACAGTCACAGGCATACAGATTATGTTCCAAATTATCAGTATTGCACAACACCAGGCTCCACATCTTCTAAATACACAGTACACATCTGACATATGCATGTTTTAACAATCGAGCTAGCAGTAGTCTACAGATATGCCATGTTACCTGCACGCTCTGAGTCAACTTGCTGGGTGACTCTGGCCTCCATGATGACACATGTCTGTTGTAGTGGTTGGCCAGGAGCCACCACACTGAGGAGCAGCTCCTCCACTCTGGTGAGGGGCGGATGTAATGCTTCACCACCACCTGTGGCAAGCTGTTGTCTGTGGACATCAGAGGCATGCTGCCGGACATGTCTAATTAAATCATTGCAGTGATGGCGTACCTGCTCATACATCCGGTTATGCATGCCTTACATCATTAACCTGAAGGACAACATCTTGCCACAGTGCAGTGCACTCATACTGATCCTGGCTGGTTCTGGAGAACAGCAGGGTGTGATGTTGCACTAGGGTGGATATTAGTATTTCTTCCTCTTCAGGGGAATCCCCAGGGTTTCGATGGTGAGACATGTCCCTGGAAGACAATAAAACAATAATTGTGAGCAAGTCATGTGGCACACTTAACATTCTAAAGTACAGATATCAATGAAATGCCATATATAGCAACCTACTGGCTGTCAGTAGATACACACTTTTAATACCACATATCAGTGCTCAGCCCACAACTGCCTGACAGTGCCTGGCACGTTCTATATAGTAAACCATGTTCTGCACAGCAACAAAGAGAAACCAGTATGTAAGACTATACAACAGTACATGGCACACTGTATGTGACACAATGCACCACCTAGCCACTGGAGGTATATCTGAAGCTAATGCATACAGACATATGTCATCCATTGAAATGAATGTAAAGTACAGTTACAGTACTACCAGTACACCACGCTACTTGTTGATAGCAAACCCCTAAGTAACATATGTGCACATTCATCAATATACGTGGCATACTGCTGTACTACACTATACATGTTGCTAGATATGCACTTATATCCTGTGACACACATACGACCGAGGCCATGTTACAGGCATACCCAAACACACATCAGACATACCTACAAGACACAAAGGTATGGCAACCCAGATGAGTTTTACCTGTGTACCATACGGTACTGTGTGTCAGCACTTACAAAACCATATGCCTGAGGTATGTAATGTGCAAGGACTACAGGTAACAAACAAAACAGTGTTTCCAAGCAATGTGGATATACACCATACTGTGCTGTTTAGGCCTACAGCTTCAGGTAGTACTACAGTTCATACAGGATTTGTATTCACTAGTGTTAACAATCAATAAGCATACATGTACTGCTTTAGCCTACAATGGCACACTCCAGTCAACGCCATGGGACTACATCACACCGTATGCCATACTGCTTTTCCTGCCTAGCAATAGCATACATATCTTTTGCTGGGATCAGAGCTACAACACTACATACCATGATATAAACAGTTTCCCACTAGGCTATCACACATATACACAACTTTGACACATTCACCTACACATTCACCATCACACTCAGTCAACCTCACATATCAAGTAATGCAACAAGTACATGTGTGTGTGTATTGGGTCCTAGGTAGCTAATAGGCTATTAGCCGTAGGGCCTATGGAAGCCTAGCCATACGGTACCCTGCCATTCAACACCCATGTAATTTAAGTTCATGTGCCCCTGTCATGCAGAGCCACAGAGGTGATTCCCGGGTTGTATTTCCTATCTCACATCCAGTCATCATGATTATTCATGACAACTGCTAATGAGGACCTTTATTTGCTATTGATAGGTAGTTAGTTCCAGAGTATGGTATGTGTCTGAGATGAGAATGTACCACTCCAGCATGTTCTGCTTTTTGACATTACAAGGTTTAGATCAGTACAGTGTGTAGCTTGTATAGATTTTAATCTGTTTATATGGAGCATGTCCAACACCTGTGGGTTTAGCATAGCTTTGTATGTTAGGCAGAGGTTGCCTCTGGGTAGGCGGTGTGCGAAACAGTGTAGCTGTGGTTTTGTAAGACAGTCTGCATAGGGCATCTGTTTGAGTCTGGTAATACTCTTTGTGAGGTATGTACCTGGTGTCTACAGTTGCTGTAGATGTCTTCTGAGGTACATACCAACAGAGCCATTGTACTCTATGATGGGTTTTATGACTGATGAGTAGAGTGGAATACTGACCTCTTTTTCGATGGATGACACACCTTTTCTGATGACATGTGGACCGTACACAGTTTATATGACCAGTGTGGCACTGTGATTATCAAAAGGGACACTACTGTCCACCTGTGTCCCGTGGTCTCTTATCACACTTTTGATGTTGAGTAGACTACCACCTATGTGGTAATTTATGGATACAGGGTTTTTAACAAAAGGGATGGCAATACATTTACAACATTGAGCTTGAGCGTACATATAAGCATCCATTGGTGTATATATAGATATACATATAGGCACATATACAGTCCACCTTTCATGGTGGGAATATCAATTATGCAAAGGTTGAGAGGGATACAGTTATGTAATAATATTGCACAGTCTTGTGCAAAATGCATGGAAGGTATTCTCAGCCCATGTATCTTTAGCAGGACCCCCTGTCTGGAAGACTAAAAACCTACCAAATCATACCCACAGCGTTTAAACACCACATGTCATGTGCCAGCACTGTATGCTGTCTTGTTTGCCACACACTACAACCTACATAAAAATATGCACATAACAACCTGCACCAACATATAAATGTCCACCCTTCACAAACAGTTGCAGTATGTCCCTTGCTCTATGCACATGTTAAGATGCTAATATATCGGACACATAAATATCTCTCCATATGTGTGTGCCATACACACACAAGGTCCACACTGTTGTAAGTCTGTACACCTCATGGATGACCTTTTTGGGCCTTGCTACAACATGAACAGTTGTCACATGTGTGAATACAGTAATATTACAGGGAGTATATATAGCTGCAAATGCTACATTACTATACTAGCCTGGTACAGCAGTTGCCAATGCTAAGCTACACATTATATGACTATCATGCATGTCTTACTCTGTCACATCCATGTTTATATAGGTGTTTACACTACTCCCCCAAACTGCCATTATACACAGTACTGTACAGAACATAGATAACATGATCAGATGTTTGACATATAATGCTGAGCTACATATGTCACAGTTATGTCCCACTGCACACAGCTACACACTAATTTGTCCATGGCAGTAGTTATGCATGGCATCAGTGCATACATACCTACTGCTGCCACATATGCATGTTTCAGAGTATGTACAGTACTCTTCATAAACATCTACTACTTGCCGCTAACTATATATCTGTTACATACCTGTTTGTCACTTTCAGGTCCGTCTGTGTATGCTTTGACAACTTTTTTTTTAATTTATTTTTTTTTTATTAATTAAGTAAAGTTTCTTTTTACTTAATTTTTATTTTTGGTTATTAATTAAGTATTTTTTTCTTAATTAATACTTTTGGTTAGTAATTAAGTATATATTTTTTTTACTTAATTAAATATTTTTTTATTAAGTAATAATTTTTTTTCACTACTCTCCAGGAGTTATATAGTCTCTAACACGTGCAATGTAATGATTGCATGTGGGGATAGCAAGTACAGTCTGCTTTTATATGTATCTGCGCTTGTGCATGTGATGCCCTCTGCACCAATTGCCTGCTGTGTGGTAATTGCAGTACTCACTGTCATAGCAACCCAATGCTATAAATTGCTAAGGTATGTAGGCGTAGCCCTTTCAGATTTCCAGAGTGGGGCCCATGCTTGTTTGCTGTGGACACTGTTGTGTAAGTCAGAAGGTTGGTATACTTCTTATATCTGAAGCTAGAGGTGTAGACAGTGATGTACATGTTGTACTCAGACCTGATTGTTGCCACTTTCAGTACAGAGCTATCAGTGTAGAGTTTAAATCACCCCTACAAATGCTTACACAAGATATATGTGAGTATGTAGTTTCTTTTCTACTGATATAATTAACTGCCATACAAAAGTAGTTATTGAGAAGTATTCTTTTAGCACATGAACTGTTTGTGAACTGTTATACTGTGAATATTAATGTACTCACTTCTGCAGGGTTTGTGTTTTTTTATTGTTGACATTAGCACAGGATTCTCAGGAAAACAGGACAATTCCAGTACTGAGTATGCCTACCTACATCCTTGGTAGACCCTAAACACACAAGTATATTTTAATTGTGGGGGGGGGGGTGCAGACATACAGAGAGCATTATGTATTATTGTGTGAATGTTATCTTACTGGACTTAAAGGATTGGTGTGTACCTGTTAGTTTATCAAGGCAGGTGGTCTCTCTGCATAGTTCCCAACTGTAAACCTATCCAGATGGTAGCCAGATGTTACACTGTTATTCTTTGTCTGTGCAACCCACATGTGTTTTCAGCACTGGTACAATGGCATTGTTACAGTCAGTTGCTACCAGTACATGGCTACATCCTTTGGTATTTCTGTGTTGTACTCCTACATAAGGATATGCTTGTGGAAGTCCTAACAAAGCTATTTGCAGAGTGTGTAACAGCAGAATCGCTGATATGCCTGTGTGTTTGTGCCTCTACCAGGCCTATGAAACACTCAGATACATCTTTGCATGGAGTCAGGGATAGGTAGTTAAAAGTGAGGTGCACCTTACACATAATAGAGACAATAAGTGTAGACTTGAGTGAAGCAGTGCATATGGATTAGCACACCTTTTATGAAGTACAAGCTGTGTCTACTGTTATTATTGTGAGTATTCATTGTGTAATACCCCACCTTTCTGACTGACGTCAGTACTTTTCAGAGGGATTCAGAGGGCCACAGCTAAAATATGTTTCACAATCAGGGACATCCCTGAAAAGTAGTCACAGTTAGGAAGTATGGCCTCTGCCCTAATCAGATATGCCAGTGTTTGTCCTGCTATGATACTGTGTGGGGGGTTGTAAAGTCGCTCTGTAACATTATTTGCTGCTAGAATGGCTGCTTCTCTTATCACACTCATGTAATGCAATTTTTATTTTATTTATTTATTTTACATTTGTTGACCGGGCTAGTCTAGCTGGATATATGTCCATTTTCAGCAGAGACCCGGGGAGAAAAGCTCCACAAAAAGATGGGTTTATATAATCAAGAGTTGTTATACATTCAAATCAGAAATATTATACAAAAAGAAGGTGTTACAAAAAAAAATACTGGTTCATAAGCATTACCAAGAAAAATACTTTGCAATACTTGAAATAAAAATGCAAGAAAATTCCACAACAATTGCTGGTAAAGATCCACAGAACAAGCTTTGTGTTATGGCCTTCCTATTTTTCCTTTACATTTACTCATTGTAATGCATGATATATTTATTTCTGCACCAAGTTATTATATATCTGCTGTGGCTTAGTGATACTTCATGCAGTCTAGTGTGTCCAAGGTCTGGGGTTCGAGACTGACAGAGGTGTTTTATTTTGCTGCTGAGCAGAACAAGGGCCCTGACATACAGAGTGACTAAGGCACTTTTAAGCAGTTGTAAGCGGGTTTGCGTGGGTTTGCGCTACGCTTAGCAATACTTAGCTAAGTGCATACATGCGCACACTCGCGCAAACCCGCTTACTACTGCTTAAAAGTGCTTACTCCTGCTAACCCCCGCGCTAATTTCTGTGAAAGAAAAGAAAATGGGGAGATAGGAAAGTGGTGAAAAAGGGGGCACAAAGAGGGAAAGACAGTAGGAAAACCAGCTCGGGATGTGCAGGATGGGTGTAGGGAAGGTCCATAGCTGCCCATTTCTTTACCAGCAACAGCTGTGCATAAGTTAGAAATTTGGAGTGAAATTTGAAACCTTCCACCCCTGAGAGAGGGGAGAGGACAACAGAGTATGTTGTACTGCCAATTATAATTATCAGTTTACATGTCCAGCGGACATGTGTGCAAAATGGGCAGCTATGTATGGAGTGTAATTTTTTTGTGGGAACAGATTGCCCCCTTTTTTTTTTTTCAGGTGAGAGTGGAAAGTGAGGTAGAAGAAGTAGGTATATTTGGGGAGGTAGGTTGGGGAGGTAAACAGACAAGACAAACAAGACGCATACAGGGGCGGAATATGACACATGGGGTGGGTGTACACAATTGATGGGGATGGATGTTTGGAAATAGCAAGCCCATGAGCCCACAGATGGTAACAGTGGAACTGAGATCCCCACCCATGGGCAGTTACCACTGCACCTTCACAGCCCCGAAGGTGGCTGTGCTGGGGGCTGTGTAGGAGGCGCAGGTTCACCCATGAGTCGCGCCACTCTCGCCTCAAACTGGCATAGGGGATCAGCGAATGAACGCTGGATCTCCCTACGCACCACAGCCCGGACCCTTCGGAGGGTGACAGGTGGCCCTTCTCCACCCATGCTTGCATGAGGAGGACAAGCCCCATCCCCTGCAGTGCTTCCACCCAAAGGTGGCACAGGACCAACAGAGGAGGGGAGCCAGGGCTGGGCACCAGACCTGCTGGTGCCAGGTACAATTGCCAGTTGAGGAGGGACAGGTGGGTCCGCTGGGACCGATCTTCCCATATGTTCTGCGTTCAGGTGTGTTTAATTACAACATAGATAACAGCATTCCAAATTAGTTGTAACAGCATGCACTAGTATTCCCATTAACCCAACACACCAGGGTTCCAACAGTTGAACAGCAAGCATAACGCATGCATATATTGAATGACAGTGGACATTCCAACAGCATGCAGGGATGATTGGTGGCAACAGGCCACCAAGATTGGGGTGTTTGAACAGGGCACATGCATCAAAGTTCATGCAGATATTTATAGAACAATAGGACATATGTCCCAACAAATGTTGTGAGATTAGACATACCCATTGAGGTGTGGAATTGCATTGTTTATGCACATACAGTAGGGTGTAAAAAGATACCTCCATTAACATCTTATGAGTACTTTTAGTCTACACTACATTCCTATTGACTGCAGGTGTATATCCCCTACATGTAGTATTACACTAGGCAACGTGCATTAGGTTGTGTAATGGGTTTGGCTAGTTCATTATATACCTGACCTATATCTGACATACTAACTGTCCAAGATGCAGATGTTACTGCTACATACTTATATATTTTATGTATATTTATATAGCTACATATCTGGATGTGTTCACGTGTCATTTTCAGTTATATTTCTACAGAAACCTACATTTCATGTAGCACACTCACATTTCTGGGGTACACATTAACAAGCTACTCATGTGCCAGATTTACCTATGCATGCCAGCCAATAACCAGCTGTTGAGGACTGTATATATGCTTCACAACTACTGGCACTTCCTTCATCCACTTTATATGGGACTGCCCAACTGTGGGTTGACAGCACTTAATACAACAATACTATTTATATAATGCAAGGGTACAACAACATTTCAAAGTAAGTGACACAGACACACTCCAAGTATTATACCTTTGTTAATTACATTACACACTTTTTTACAGGCTCTCTCATTTATTTGATATTACAGTGCATACAGAAGACTTATTCAAGACATATTATACCTTTATTAATAGGTTACAACACTCTTTTTCAGGCTCGCTCACTTATGTTATATAACAGTACATGCAGAGATATTATCCCGGACTTATTTTACCTTTATTAATGGGTTACTACACTCTTTTTTTGGCTGTCTGACTTATTTTATATAACAATACATGCAGAGAAATTATTCAGGTCATTTTATGGCTTTATTATTGGGCTACAACACTTTTTTTCAGGCTGTCTCCCCTATTTTATATAACAATACATGCAGAATAATTACTAACCTGCCTGGTGGCGCAGCCTTAGCAGTCTATCTGCATAGGCTTGCTGATTCGCAGCATGGACACCTGCAGCTGTGAAGTAAATGAAGGGATATTAAGACATTCCTATCCATTATATAGATTAAATTAGCATGTCTTACATACTTCATTCCATGGCTACCTACTCAGTAGTGGGGCATCTTGCATGTCATGGGCCTCCTGGATCCATTGGTTCAGTAGGTCTTGCTTCCATCTCTTCAGGTCTGCATGGTGGTGACAGACCTGCTCACCAGTCCGAGGGATGCCTGTGGTACTGGTGAGATCATGAGCTAACCAGTTCCAAGCCTCTGCTTTGTACTCCATCCCTTGGAACTGGCCCTGCAGGAGTCTTGACTCATGATGGTGGACAAGGGGCCAAACCATGTATTTTGACTCCTCGATGCCCCAGCATTGCGCTCAAAAGCAACTACCCTCTCCAGCACCAGACATTCTGACTGCAGATGGGAGCTACAATCAGTTATGGAGAGTATTCCTGCCTATGGAGCTTAAATATGCTGCATTTCCCGCACTTTTTTGTGATTGGCCATTTTTGAAATTTCTCGGCTGACTGCAGACATGCTTAGCAATGTTTAATCTTCCATTTATAAGTATATGTATGTTAACACTGCGTGTTTATCCCAAGCTGTCATGGCTTAGTGGTTCAGTACTTTGATTATGGTGCACAGTGTCCCAGGTTCGAACCTTGTCATTGCATTTTATTTTACTACTTTCCAGACAGGCTAGGGGGTGTGGCTGTGTTTAGGCAACTTTGCTCTACGTTGCCCTACGGTGCGCTGGTTAGCGCGGTACACAGCTCCGCACAAACCTGTTGCTCTAGGTAAAGCGCTGTTTAGCTATGGGCAACTATATTGCACTGGGTAAAGCAATGCTTAGCTATGGGCAGCAATATTGCACTGGGTAAAGCGATGCTTAGCTATGGGCAACTATATTGCGCTGGGTAAAGTGCTGCTTAGCTACGGGCAATTATATGTCAGGATCCTTCTTATATTGATATATATACATTTTGTTCACTGATACATAGGCCATTTCAATGCATTTTAGTAAAATTTTATTCATATATGTCAGGAATTATTTCATTTACTAATTTAAACATAAAATAGAAAGGGGGGTGGTGGAACTCGAACCGTGAATGCCTCCTCTTTGTGCGAAGGCTCTACCACTACGCTATTGCTATTTGGCTTAATTTGCATAAATATTTGTTATTATGCTCTTCGATGTCAGAATTGCTAACTGTGACTAAGCAATGGGCACACCCACGCGCACACACGCAAATACGGGCAGCTATATCGAGAATGATAAAAAAAATAAAAGTTTTACATTTTATAACTGTACTGGGGGTTTACAATGTGAGGGAGTGTAGTGTTGGGTATGTAGACATTTGAGCGGACTCACTCATGTGTGTTGACATTTCACAATTCAGACACTTGCAGGGGCATGGACCTTTGGACTGCTCGGCAGTCAGACACACCCCCTGCCTTCCTCCACTGTCCATGTTAGACTTGGAGTAGAGTCAGCGTGCCCTCATGAATATGCATGGCATGCTGATGTCATACCGTTCAACTGCAGTTTCTGAGTAAGACTTATTTCGTCTTACACGGAGGATTTGTGAATCCTGGGGTTCCTCAGAAACATTAAACCATTATACATAGCCAGTTAAATACTTTGCATTTCCCTCCCTAAAAATACACACATGACCTAAAAAAACAATAGACTACTAGTTCTAATTAAAACCATGCAATCATATGCAAATTTCTAAAAGTTACATTACCTTAAAAAACAGTTCAAACCACATATCTTAAAATGAATTAAACAACATAAGAACGAAGTCTGAGAATACTAGCAATAGATAAAGATTCAATGAATCTAGGTGGCACACAAGCCTTCAGTCTAATTTGCCACCTAAACTTCTTGTACTCAGTAATTTCACTCCAAGGGCCACCTCCTACGTTTTTATTAATCACTTTCAGGCACATAAAACCAAATTCATGACTAGAATTTTCAGCAACATGTTTGCAAAGTGCATTATTAGGGTTGTTTTTCCTAATATCATTAATGTGTTCATATATTCGGTCCTTGAATCTTCTCTGAGTCTTTCCAACATAAAATCCCTTACATTGTTTGCAGATGGCCAAATAGACAATGTCAGCGGTATTACAATTACAAAAAAAAAATTTTTACTCGAATACAACCACCATTAACAATAATATTTTCACCTTCAATAATATACTTGCATGAACTACAAAAACTACATTTAATTGAACCATTTTTCCTGAAAGTGTTACTCAAGTCACCAACCTCTCCATTTTCCAATAACTCCTTGATGTTCCTCCCTTTCTTACATACCATTTTCATATCTCCCACCATTAGTTTGTGAAGCTCATGAAAACAGGAAAAAATGCACCAATTCTTTTTTAAAATTTCAAAAATATGGGAACAGTCTGGGGAATAGGTGGTAAGAAAGGTTAGTTTGTAGTGATTTTTGTCTGTCACAACTACTCATCGTGTGCATCCAAGGTATTCATGTCACTATTTAATAAAGGGGAGTAAAATCCATTGCTCCTCTTATTAGTGACCTCATGCCTTACACCTTTGACCAAGTCTTGAAGTTAATCCCTAGCCAGAAACATATTAGTCAAGATTTCACATTCATTCAAATAGGTTTCCTCCTCTGAGACCATCCTGGTCAAACACACAAACTGTCCCTTTATGACTCCTCGTTTTTGATTCTCCGGGTGGCAACTATTATAATGAAGAAGGCAATTTGAAAACATAGGTTTCCTATAAATATTACTAACTAGTCTTTTATTAACCATGTCATTCCTAATTTTAAAATCTAAAAAAAGATGGTAGTTTGGTTAATGTAGTCAAGAAAAGCATTCAATTCATCCAAAGTCCTCTTCCACACAATAAAAATATCATCCAGAAAATGCATGTATAGGGCCCAAGGTGGTGTCTCACCATACTTCTCAAACAGGAATATTTTCTCTCATTGCAACATTACTATGTTGACAAAATGGGGGCGCATGCTGCGCCCATTGCAACTCCCTTTTTCTGCAAGAAATAGTTCCCACCAGTAAAAACATAATTATGTTTCAACACCATTTCCATCACCACATCCAAGACATTGATCTTCTTGTCAGAAAAAGACCCTGTATCTAGTAGGAAATTATGATACCAATCTAAGCCCTCCTCATGTGGTATTACATTAAATAAACTAACCACATCCACAGTGCAAAAAAATCAAGTCATCCTTATATTTAACTTTAGATAATTTAATAAGTAAATCCCAAGAGTCCCTACAAATATGCGGAACATCTTTAAGTACTTTTTTCAGATTGATGTCCACATATTTCACCATAGGATGAATTTTGGACCTAGATGCGTTCACTATGGGTCTCATAGGTGGGTCCCTTAAGTTTTTGTACATTTTAGGCAACCCAAATATTGAAGAGACAATGGGGTATTTTACTATCAAAAATGACCATTCATCTAAGGTGATTTGATTCTGATCAAGCATATCCTGTAATAGCCAATCAATTCTGGCATATGAAATATGCAAAATGTTCATGGAGGTTTCCTCATAAAGATCATCATCTAACAAAAAAGCCAACATTTTGTTGAGATAGTCAGAAGAACTCATTAACAATACCCCCCACCCTTATCAGGCTTCATGACCCTTATGGCTTTGTCATTACATACTTGTTTCAACAATTCCCTTTCTGCAATGGATAAATTGTCACAATCATTCTTATGCCTGTTGTTCAACAAGTTTTTAAATTCAAATTAACAAAGCCTTTCAAAAATCAATAAGGGCAATGCTAAGGGAAGGTTTAGAGTACTACTTCTTCTAATAGCAGTAACATCAAATTCAACCTACTTGTCCTTAAATATTAACTTAAAATTCAACTTATGCACAAATAATTTTAAGTCAAGAATCAAATCAACAATGTTAGTTTTAACAGTAGGAATGTAGTTAAAGCCTCTGCTTAAAAGTTCCACAATATTTTCATCAAATGACTTGTCAGTGTAATTGTAAATATGAAAATCACCTTTTTGGTTACTCATGATGCATAAACTGTCAAAATACACTATTGTGTAGTGTATACATATAATGTTGCCTCTGCACTACTGTATAGTGTATACATGTAGTGTCGCCTGGACTGTTGTATAGTGTATACATGTAATGTTGCCTGTGCACTATTGTATAGCGTATATATGTAGTGGTGCCTGTGCACTGCTGTATAGTGACTGCATGTAGTGTTGCCTGTGCACTACTGTATAGTGTGTGCATGTAGTGTTGCCTGTGCACCAGTGTATAGTGTATACTTGTAGTGTTGTCTCTGCACTACTGTATAGTGTATACATTTAGTGTTGCCTGGGCTGTTGTATAGTGTATAAATGTAAAGTTGCCTGTGCACTATTATATAGTGTATATATGTAGAGTTACCCCTGCACTACTGTATAGTGTATACTTGTAGTGTTGTCTCTACACTACTGTATAGTGTATACATTTAGCGTTGCCTGGGCTGTTGTATAGTGTATAAATGTAAAGTTGCCTGTGCACTATTATATAGTGTATATATGTAGAGTTACCCCTGCACTACTGTATAGTGTATGCATGTAGTGTTGCCTGTGCACCACTGTATGGTGTATACAAGTAGTGTTGCCTCTGCACTACTGTATACTGTATTCATGTACTGTTGCCTGTGCTCTACTGTACATTGTATATATGTAGTGTTGCCTGTGCACCACTGTATGGTGTATACAAGTAGTGTTGCCTCTGCACTACTGTATACTGTAGTCATGTACTGTTGCCTGTGCTCTACTGTACATTGTATATATGTAGTGTTGCCTGTGCATTAACTTATGTTCAAATAGTTTCAGTTAATTGCTTTTCATTGCTACTGTCACTCACATTGTGCTGACTGGATCACATTGTCCAGTTAACTATACTCAAACAGTGTGAAAATTTTAGATAGATGGTTGATCTTAATGTTCTCGGACAGTTGATCACCATGGCTTGAATGTTTGCATATACAAAATGTTTGACTCAGAAGGAACAATTCTCAGTTTCTCCCCACCTTCAGTATATCACCTGTAACAAGCACTTTAATCTGCATTTAGTTGCTGTACATGCTTTGGCTTCACCCACACTGGATTGCTGCAGTTATCTGCATGTAGGACAGTCTCAGATAAAAGCCTGTTGTCTGTCTCTATGTAGTGCAGTCTGATCTGATGAATACAGCTAGTAGAGCATGTCTGTGCCAGAGTGCGGCATTGTCATCTCATACATTAGATTCTGGTACAATGCTTCATCACCTTCAGCAACTCACTGATATATTCTTTTGTCCTACAGAGTCTGAGACTTGTGTGCCTAAAGATTAAGCCATTACAAAAACTGCAACCACACTTTTCACAAAGAAAACTAACACAAAAAAAAGAATGTTAAAAGACCACAAAGACCAGCAATAATTATTAAGCACTTTTGATCGTTAATATACCAGGATTTCTTCAGAATAAAATTTTACAGTTCCAGCATCAACATATACACACACTCATACATAAATATACAACTAAAAAGTTATGTGCTCAATACCTCATAATAAATAATAAATAATACATGAACTTAAAATAAGAATCAAAGTCTAAACTCACTCATCCTTTAAAGGACAATTTGCAGTTTAGGTGCCCTAGGTTTTAATATTCTGGAAAAAATAAATTACTTAATTCAAACCTTAATTTCAACATTACAAGGCTTGAGGGAGGTAGCTAGGGAGGCACCTAATTCTCAAGAAAAAAGGGATTCTGTATACTGGAACAAAGGGTTACTGTATAGAGAGTGGACCCCCAGAGGGAGGGCTATAAAGTGAGGTAATACAACAGTTGGTAGTGCCCAGAACCTACCATCTGGCACTTCTAGCCATAGACTATTACATTAATTTTGCAGGTCACATGGGCATAATAAGAGATGCATTATGCAGAACTTTATTGGTCTGGTATTGGCAGGGATGTAACAGGATACTGCAGGACCTGTGAGCAGTACCAAAAAGTGGGCAAGGCAGGAGACAATGTCAAAGCTCCTTTGATGCCTTTGCCTGTGACTGAAGAGCCATTTCAGAGGGCAGCTGTGGATATTGTGGGGCCTCTGAGCACCCCAAGTTCCACAGGGAAGAAGTACAACCTAGTGGTAGTAGATTATGCTACTAGATACCCTGAGGCAGTAGTTCTGTCCTTCATCAAGGCAGAGAAGGTGGCAAATGCTTTGCTATAGATTTTCAGCAGGGTAGGTTTCCCAAAAGAAATACTGAATGACAGAGGTGCGAATTTCATGTCATACCTGATAGCTTATCTGTGGAAGCACGTGGGGTGAAGTACCTAAAGACGACCCCCTACCATCCCCAGACTAATGGTCATGTGGAGAGGTTAAACTCTACACTAAAGACCATGCTACAGGCATTTGCAGTACCAGTTTAAAAGGGAGTGGGACAAATATTTGCCTCATCTGTAATTTGCTTACAGAGAGATACCCCAGGAATCCACAGTTTTTCACCCCTTCAGCTACTGTATGGGCATAGGGTGATAGGACCTCTAGATTTTATTTGTGATGAGTGGGAGGGTGTGTGTGAATCCTACAAAGAGTCTGTTGTGGCATATGTCCTAAACCTCAGGACACGGCTCAGGGAGCTCATGACCCAACAGCAGAAAAAGGTCTGGTGTGACAAGAATGCTTGATCCAGAGAGTATACTGTGGGGCAGCAGGTAATGGTTCTCATTCCTGACAGACACAATAACCTTTAGGCAGTTTGGGAAGAACCCTTCAAACTGGTAAGGAAGGTCAGTGATATTAACTGTATGGTAGAATTGCTAGCCAGGAGGCAGGAGCACAGATTGTACCATGTTAACATGATGAGGCCATACCATGATATGGAGGCCCTTGTGCTAAACATTTGCAGTAGGAGGCAGGAGGAGTCTGAGGGGGATCTATGGCTACAGGGAGACAGCCAGCAAAATGCCAAGTTATTAAGGTGGAGTTTAGGATTGCAGGCATATGACATGACAATATAATACTGTAATGGGGTCAGCAATGCTAGCGTGGGTGGGATCTCAAGACAGGGAATGGAGTATCATATTCCCAGATAGGCTTATTTCTCTCAAGCCATGTTTCTCAAGGGTCACTTGAAAAACTAGCGTGAGTCTTCAAAGGGGGGAGAGGTGTGATAATAGGCGGTACTGCCAGTCATGCCAGGAGAAGTAGGGCAGTAGATGTATGACTTTTGCTAGCACAGCTAGCTGGAATTTTGTAAATAATTATATATCATTTGTATATTAAACTGATTTGTACAGATGCTTGTGCTGAAAATGTATTTGTGAGGTTTGCTTGTGTTAAAATGTATTTACAGTGCACCCTGCTGGAATGAAAAGAAATGTACATGTATTATTGTAACTGAATTAAATGTATATGTTTTAATAGAGGATACTGGGACAGCAAGAGTTAATCAGCTGGCTTATTTTAAGAAAAATAAGGGAAATGCAAATGAGCTGTTAAAGCATTTAAACATGTCAGATTCCAAACCAGTTACAAGTGGTGTCCCACAAGGCTCAGTCCTGGGACCTCTCTTGTTCGGTATATATTTCTCGGAGGTACAGGCCAACACGGAAGCACTGTGGCTGACCAAGTTCGCAGATGATTGCAAACTGGGCTCCATAATCGACTCTCCAGTCGACACAAGCATCCTCCAAAAGGGCCTCATAGAAACAGACAACTGGTGCCAGAGCCATGGCCTCAAGCTAAATGCCAAAAAGTGTATAGTCATCCCCTTTGGCAAAAACAAAGTGCCCACAAATTACCACATAGGTGGTAATCCATTAAGTACAGAAGAAGTAATTAGGGACCTGGGGACCCAAGTTGATAGCAATCTCTCATTTGACAACCACGTGGCCAAAGTGGTTAGAAAAACATTTTATATAGCTCACCTAATCATGAAGGGATTCACATCTAGATCAGGGGACGTCATCGTGCCTCTTTACTCATCCCTCATCAGGCCCATAATTGAGTACAATGCCCCTTTTGGGATGTACCTTACCAGACACCTGCAGCAACTGGAAAGACCCCAAAAGTACCTCACCAAGAGGATCAAAGGGCTCAAACAGATGCCATATGCTGCCCGGTTAAAGAAACTCCAGCTCTACTCAGTGGCATACCGCCTGTTCAGAGGCGATCTGTGCCTGACGTATAAAGCCATGTCCAACACGGAATTAATGGACATGCTGCACCTCAGAAAATCCAAATCCCATTGAGCTACGTGCTCGAGAGACTTGAACCTCAGCACTGAAATAAATAGGACATGCTGGAGGGACAGATTCATAACCCAGAAGCTCCCTTCACTCTGGATTAAAATCCCAGTCCAGGTTAGGCAGAGTCCCTCATTGACTCTCTTCAAGAGGAATCTTGATGAGTGGATGGGAGATCGTAGGTTTACCCCGGGTATCACTTCTGTGTCACTGTTAGACAGAGGCACAGTATACTAACCTTAAAAAAGGGCATAGCAAAATAAATTTAAAATGGGTGGCGAAAGCCAAACACTAGGCTTATAAATGCCCTAGGGCAAATAGCCTAGTATGAACCTATGAACCTATGAACAACCCTTCACAGTGCGAGGAGATGTTAGGTCTGGAAGAATCCTTTGTTCGTTAGCTCAGTAAAAACAGGGGAAGCCCCAGGCACTGCCATAAACATCTAAGATGTGTATTGTAGCCATCTTTGCTAAATTCCTGTCTTAGCTTCAGAGGGTTACTGTGAGAACCTAGAGTCAGGTGACCAGATGAGGTCATTCTGCAAGCCATCTTGGATATTACATTTTACAGGGAGTAATCTCTGAGGAGGATAGTATTCCATTTGGGAACCTGACTAGAAAGGCGGTTCACATTTTCATCTTGCCTTGCCCAAGTAAGTTAAAAGGGAACAATAATTTCTTTAGATTCAGTCAGGAAAATATAGTGAAGCTTAGTTTAGATATTGTTTTTCTTCATTTGTCTGAACCTGTCCATCAATGTTGTTTTCAATATCTCCTGTGATTTTTAACTCTGTGGTTTACTGTGAAGATATAGTCAATATTTTCATACTCTTTTTTTTATTTATTATTAAATATATTTAAAACTTTTATTGTGGATGGCCATTGGAAAAAGTACTTAACATTTGAGAGTGCTTATATTTATTTGGTGACACTGTTTGGGCCAATCCAGAAGGCCTAGCATTCTTGGTTAACTGCTACCATTTGTATTAGTATTAATATTACATGGTATAATTGGATACCCTTTGTTAAGGGCCTTAATGTAGCTGATTGTCGAGTGTCTGGTGATAGTGACAACTTCCTTATACACTGGGCAGAAGGGGGCACATCAGGCTAATCTGTGCCAGCCTTTCCCAGGTGTGTGTGTGTGTGTGTGTGTGTGTGTGTGTGTGTGTGTGTGTGTGTGTATGTGTATGTGTATATGTGTGTGTGTGTGTGTGTGTGTGTGTGTGTGTGTGTGTGTGTGTGTGTGTGTGTGTGTGTGTGTGTGTGTGTGTGTGTGTGTGTGTGTGTCAGCTACTTGGGGCAGGGACATGAAGCACTGGGGTTACAGAGAGTGAACTGGAATACTTGGCCTGGACACTTGGCTGAGATCCTAACCCTACAGCTGTACCAGTGGGGAGTCTTACTGGGGACCTGGAGGGAGACAGATATAGAGAAATTCAGACCCTGGGCTGAGTCTATTCCCTGTGCGTTCTTAAGAGATCTGCATTTGACAATATTGAGTGTATCCTTTTCTATTCCAAGTGCATGTCCCTCTCCAGTGTCAGTGGTGAGGATTCAGGCTCCTTGATTAATGACACAGCATGGGGACATCACATATTGGTTGGCAGTGGTAGGACCATCACGTGTCACAGCATCTTCACCATAAAGTCTGATCTTGCATAACAAAAGTGTTTAATCGCTTTTCATAAATTATTGTCCTGTTGAAGAGGCCTTCTGTTCTTGTTGTTAGTGTTTTATTTTCCGTAGGCCATTTGAGTCCAACACTGTTTTTGTGTATTTTACAGATTATAGTAAAGACTCATATACATGATACTATCCTTAAAAAATCCTATGAAAAAAAGTAAAAAGGACTGCACCTAAGTATTTCCAAAGCTCTTTCCTTGTTCACAACTTCATGGGAAAGACAAGCTGAGTTAAGTTGTCAGTCAGAAAAAAATATGAAGGAAATCTGTATTAAACAGAGTTAAAAGTATTTTTTCCATAAAAACAGTTTTTTGCTATGAGTAAATCTTGCAGTATGCAAAGTGTATAGAATGTAAAATATATGAACTGTAGACAATATGCAACTGCTTTAACTGGAAGTGCAGCAGGCATGTTAAATGAAAATTGCCAAATATGCAAGCAGTGCCTAAAGCTCAGAGTTCCTCAAAATGTTACTCCAAGTTAAAGGATACATTACCTTATTTAGATTCATTTCCTCCAAAATTAAATAGTTGTGAAAATGGCAAACTTTACATTTTAAATAAATCCAAATAGGAAATGCAGAAGATAGGGGTATTTTATGATGATAGAGACCAACTACTAAGTCAGTTTTTGCTTTGCTTTTGAAATGTATAAAATGGACTGAAGCTCTTGCACAGATGTTCAACCTTAGAATTCATTAGCTGTGAAGCTATCCAACTGCCACATGGACTTACAAGTTAGAGGCAGATGGAATTCAATAAAATCTTTATCTGTTTGTAGTAATGGGACCAGATAAGCTGTTAGAGTTCTATATGATATCTCTGTTAAAGCCCATATATTTTGTTTTTCATTATGCAAGTGTACAGTTGTTGCTTTTATTTTTAATTTTGCAAAGTATATTGCTTAAATTCATAAATTTCAAGGAAATTAAATTCCAAAATCTTGTAGCTGGTTATTGACTAGTATAAGATAGATGTATAGACCTAGTTATACATCACCTGCTGGACTTCATACTTCACCTTTGGAAGAGTAGCTGATTAAAACTATTGCTATCATACCACAGTTTAATGTCTAGCTTGTTTTAATGGTAAACAGTAATTGTTACTTCAGTATCCCAGATAGGTCTGGCTGGTGGCAGCATGTTCCTGTGAAGGAAGGGAAAGGAAGAGGTGGTACTACAGTATGGTATAGATATCCTTAACCCCTCTTGGAAAACTATGTTTGCATTATGCATATAAAATAGTCCTGGACAAGTTTCAATTAAGGTTGGGAAGCTATAGACTTCAGAGATGCAAGGAGAAGAGTTGACCCCAGCATGAGACTGGCAGATTGTCTTCACTTCTTTGTTTGCTACAAAAAAGGACACTTAACTAAAATCCAGCATTCAGGAACAATTAAAAGCCATCTAAAACTT
>NC_056728.1:184406053-184461053 GCF_019279795.1 Protopterus annectens
TGGATTCCTTACTGCTTGGCTTATGGATTCTAGTAGGAGTGGTTATTATTTGACAGAAACCATGAAGATTTATGTGATAGGTAGGATTAGGGGAATTACAGGTTGCCCAGTCTATATTAAAGTCGCCTAAGACAATGGTTTCCCAAGGTAGGTTTGTAGAGAGGTAGCTAAGAATATTTTCCAGAGTGCTGATATTATTTCCAGGGGGGAGATATGTGCAAATTATATAGATAGATTTTGAGTTGTTAATTTGGAGTTTTATACTGAGGGTTTCAGCATTTGTATCTGAGGGTAGGGGCATATTGAGAGGTAAGATTTGGAGTTCAGATTTGTATAAAATGGCTACTCCTCTGCCCTTTTTATTATTGCGGTCACATCTCAGGATATTATATCTGGGAGGGTCTCCTGGTCCAGAGTTGAGGGCTTTAGCCATGTCTCTGTAATACAGAGGATATCAAATGAGTGCACATCTAAGAGTGCATGTAAGTGGGAAATTTTATTGTTGATGCTGCGGATGTTAAGGTGAGCTATCAAAAGGGAGTTAGATGATCTATTAGAGAGAGTGATAGTAGGAGGGGTTGGGTTGTGGTGGTTAGTGGGAATAACAGTATGAGGGTCAGGGTTTGGATGAACATCACCATCTAGTAGTGGGTGTTTTTGAGGAAGTTGAATAGACTTAAGAAGTTTATAGTGATTGTTTAGGGTTTTTCTGATATGGAAGTAAGCCAAATGGGTACATCTATGATACTTAGGAAGTATATAGATAGAGGTGGAGGTTATGTTACTGTGGCTGAGTAAGCTTATATGGGAGATGGGTAGGGTTTGCTGGTAGGGGTGGTGTTGTCCAGGAAAGTCAGCATGTTCAAAGAAGGTTAATGTATATGGTATAGTAAGACAAGCAAGAGTAGTAGTTAGGAGTAGTAGGTTTGTGTATGTATCCTTGTGTGAAGAGGTCATAGTGATGTGTAGATAAGGTGTTAGGGTATGTTGAGGGGAGAAGTGAGGTAAGTAAAGAGAGGATGGGGGAGGAAGAGGGTGTTGTAAGAGGCTAAGGAGTAGATAAAAGTGGTGAGCAATAGAGTGAAATAAAGGTGGATGGTAAGAGAGGGGCTATTTAAAGGTGAAATGGAAGGAGAGAGGCTGTATAATATTAATAAAAGTGCTGAAGAGATTGTACCTGATGAGGTAAATAATTATTAAGAACTTGTAGAAGTAGGGGGTGGGGCTGTTAAGTAGAAGAGGTAAGGGATAGGGTGTTATATAGAGGGGGTGTGGTTACAGAAGTATAAGGTTAGGATCACTGGGGGTGGGTGGGAATTGGGGGTAGGGTAGGGGAGTGGAGTGAGCTCATAGGGCGAACGGAGCGGGTCAGAGCAGCTAAAAAGCTTACAGAGACAATCAGAGAGGATGCGATGCCTGAAGCGGAGAAAGTGGTCACAGGTAAGTAGATGGTGGTAAGGAAGTTAACAGGAGCAAAGGATGGTAGAGTGGGGGAGCTAAAAGAGAGAGAAAAATAGTATGAAGGAGGGAGAAGAGATGAGAAGGGGAGTGAGAGGACCCAGGAAGTTTAGCAACTAGGAAAGGGGGTGGAAAAAGTGATAGGAATCAGGAAAAGATGAAGTAGAGGAAGGGTTGTAAGCCAAGGCTGGATTAGAGTGCCACCTAGTGGGCAGGGAGCCGATTGCAACTATCCATAAAAGTGTTAGATAGAGGTGATACAGAGAAATGGAGCCAGGGGGAAGGCAAAAATGTACCAGGGGAAGACAAATAGGTGCAGGGACAGAGAGGAGTCTGGCTGCTGGCCTTCTGACTCAGTGGCTAGGGTTCATTCTAAGCTAGGTACAGTGTAAATTTTAGGAAAAAAAATAATCAACCTGTGACTAATTACAGAGGTACAGTATGTTTATTACAGATCAATTTAATGTATAGGACCAGGGTGGAACATACTTCCTTGCTCTTTAAGCAACAGAGAAAAAAGACTCCACAACAGCAGAAGTTGGAGACCAGTCTTTAGGATGGTTGAAGGTAGTTAGAAGGGGTCCATAGTGACTAGGCAGGTCCTTACATGCAGAATGGGAGCTAAAGAGTTCCTTGATCTTTAAGCAACACAGAAAAAAGACTCCACAACAGCAGAAGTTGGAGACCAATCTTTAGAATGGTTGAAGGTAGTTAGAAGGGGTCCTTAGTGACTAGGCAGGTCCCTATGTGCAGAATGGGAGCTAAAGTGTTCCTTGATCTTTAAGCAACAGGGAAAAAAGACTCCACAACAGCAGAAGTTGGGGACCAGTCTTTAGGATGGTTGAAGGTAGTTAGAAGGGGTCCTTAGTGACTAGGCAGGTCCTTACGTGCAGGATGTGAGCTAAAGAGTTCCTTGATCTTAGGGAAAAAAGACTCCACAACAGCAGAAGTTGGAGACCAGTCTTTAGGATGGTTGAAGGTAGTTAGAAGGGGTCCTTAGTGACTAGGCAGGTCCTTATGTGCAGGATGGGAGCTAAAGAGTTCCTTGATCTTTAAGCAACAGGGAAAAAAGACTCCACAACAGCAGAAGTTGGACACCAGTCTTTAGGATGGTTGAAGGTAGTTAGAATGGGTCTTTAGTGACTAGGCAGGTCCTTACGTGCAGGATGGGAGCTAAAGAGTTCCTTGATCTTTAAGCAACAGGGAAAAAAGACTCTACAACAGCAGAAGTTGGAGACCAGTCTTTAGGATGGTTGAAGGTAGTTAGAATGGGTCCTTAGTGACTAGGCAGGTCCTTACATGCAGGATGGGAGCTAAAGAGTTCCTTGATCTTTAAGCAACAGAGAAAAAAGACTCCACAACAGCAGAAGTTGGAGACCAGTCTTTAGGATGGTTGAAGGTAGTTAGAAGGGGTCCTTAGTGACTAGGCAGGTCCTTATGTGCAGGATGGGAGCTAAAGAGTTCCTTGATCTTTAAGCAACAGGGAAAAAAGACTCCACAACAGCAGAAGTTGGAGACCAGTCTTTAGAATGGTTGAAGGTAGTTAGAAGGGGTCCTTAGTGACTAGGCAGGTCCTTATGTGCAGAATGGGAGCTAAAGAGTTCCTTGATCTTTAAGCAACAGGGAAAAAAGACTCCACAACAGCAGAAGTTGGAGACCAGTCTTTAGGATGGTTGAAGGTAGTTAGAAGGGGTCCTTAGTGACTAGGCAGGTCCTTGTGTGCAGGATGGGAGCTAAAGAGTTCCTTGATCTTTAAGCAACAGGGAAAAAAGACTCCACAACAGCAGAAGTTGGAGACCAGTCTTTAGGATGGTTGAAGGTAGTTAGAAGGGGTCCTTAGTGACTAGGCAGGTCCTTACGTGCAGGATGGGAGCTAAAAAGTTCCTTGATCTTTAAGCAACAGGGAAAAAAGACTCTACAACAGCAGAAGTTGGAGACCAGTCTTTAGGATGGTTGAAGGTAGTTAGAAGGGGTCCTTAGTGACTAGGCAGGTCCTTACATGCAGGATGGGAGCTAAAGAGTTCCTTGATCTTTAAGCAACAGGAAAAAAAGACTCCACAACAGCAGAAGTTGGAGACCAGTCTTTATAATGGTTGAAGGTAGTTAGAAGGGGTCCTTAGTGACTAGGCAGGTCCTTACATGCAGGATGGGAGCTAAAGAGAATTAGATCCTATGATTTGGAGCCAGGGACGCGCAGCAGCCATGGTGGGTAAAAGGATAATATTTTAATAGATCAGGAAAAGGAAAATAAATATGGAGGAAGAAGAGTAGATGAAAGGAGGGAGAAGAATGAGTGTAGATTCATTATCATAAACAGAAAAAGGGAAGAGGGGACTAATTATTAACATTCAACAAGTGCCGAAAAAATAAATTACTGTGAGCTGTTACTAGGCTTCTTCTTGAAAAAGTGTTTGAACATGTTTTTTTTTTCAATCCATGAACATACCCAAATACTTGTTAGGTGGTTTTTAAGTTGTTGTAAAACCATTTCTTTTTGACTCATCAGTTCACTGACATTAGTGGGATTGTGTTCCATAATTCTGATGTTTATACTAAATAAAGGGAGGTGCCATGGTTGTTACTGTTTTCAGTTTTAACTAAACTGGTTTTGAGATTGAAGATTTTAGGGCTGTTGCATCTGTTTGCTGATTGTTGAGCATTATTCTGGTTTATACAAAATGATGTTTTTGTGAAAAGTATTATGGATGCTGGAATTCTAGCAACAGTTTTGTTTTTGTTAGCAGTGAACCTAGCAATTTTGTTGTAATATTACCAGAGTGTTTATTTTGCTATTGTAAATGCCACTGATGCATATAGTATACACTAGAGTAAGAATGTGTTTGCTGTCTGTAATTGTGTTTCATATGAGTTTTTGATTAGCTTTATACATATGTGATTTATATATATATACATATATATATATATATATATATATATATATATATACACATATATGGGTCTACTTTAGATCACTGAAATCCCATTTCACAGACTTTCATTTCAATGAGACCAAATTACCGAAATTTCACAATACTGACAACTCATTTCACTGAATCTCAGTTTACAATGCTAAATTTCAAAAGACTAGATGGGAAACCATAGACAAACACACTCACAACACTAATGCCTACCTCTTTCCACAACTTAAAAACTACTTACTTACCCTCTTAACAGAAATCAAACAATATAAAACCAAACTAAGTTGGGGGGCTACACCCCCACACCCCCTAACTATATATACTAACTCCAGGATCGCACTACAGTTGGGAAAAGGGCATATACCTTTAACTTGCCTCACAGTACTCTTCATGCTGCCACTACTGGGAACACTGAAAACATCCGCCATATTACTTTAGATACTTCCCATACAAATGTAAAGAGACATACCCACATTTAAAAACAATACAGCACCTCATTCTACATGACTATTGGTATTCTGACAGTCAGCACTGTAAGTTACAGAAATTCTGTCTATAACAAACAAGTCAAAGGCGAATAGAAACCCACATCAAGTCTATAGCTTACAATTCAGTGAAATGAATTTTCAGTATTTTGAAAATTAGGTGATTTGGTCTCAGTGAAATGGGATTTCAGTGATCTAAAGTAAACTCGTGCATGTGTGTGTGTGTGTGTGTGTGTGTGTGTGTGTGTGTGGGTGTGTGTGTGTGTGTGTGTGTGTGTGTATATATATATATATATATATATATATATATATATATATATATTTTTTTTTTTTTGCTGTGGTCTATACAAATGAGGTGAATGTTAAAATAATTATTCTCAATTTGTGATTTCTAAAATGACAAATTCTAGCAGAGATGTAGCAACTTGTTAGAATGGTTACCTTGTCATGGTGAATGCGGTTTTGTGCCTCAGTGAAGCTATGACCTATACTGTATAGGACCGCATGAGAAAGGCATGTCATGTCATAGACAGTTGAGAAAATAGATGGACCTTTAAAGGAGGTAATGACAAACCACTCCAGTATTTTTGCCAATTAAACCTTACAAACCAAAGCAGCCAAAACTATGTTGAAATGCCATAGGAAGATGAAACCTTGCAGTCTGAAAGTATCCCCTGTACCACTGAGCAGAACAGAAGACAAGTAGGCGTAGTCTTAACATGTCTGACGTAGATAAATTAAAGCCGAACGTACATCCATCTTCTAAGGTGCTTGGAGATGAAAGAAAAGTCTGATGCTGCAAATAACTCTATACACCATTGAAACTATGAATGTAAGCATTATGAGCCAAGGTAAACTTGATATAGTTAACAGTGGCAAGAGTAACTATTAACGTTTTTGGAATTAGTGAACTAAAACAAAATGGAATCAGATGTTCAGCAAAATTTCCTTGAAGTCCTTAAAATTACTAGAAGAATGTCAAACTCAGTGGTTGGTGGTGTTTTGTTTTTCCCAAATGGGATGTCTGTGCATTTTTTGGCATTTAGCTTGAGACCATGACTTTGACACCAGGTGTCTGTCTCAGTAAGGCCTTTTTGAAGGATGTGCGTGTCAGCCGGAGAGTCAATTATGGCTCCCAGTTTGCAGTCATCGGCAAACTTGGTTAGCCATAGTCCTCCTGTGTTTGCTTGTACTTCTGAGAAATATACGCCGAACAGTATGAATGCATAGTCATCCCATTTGGGAAAAACAAAACGCCCACGAATTACCACATAGGCGGCAGCCCCCTTAATACAGAAGAGGTAATAAGAGATCTGGGGACCCAGGTAGATAGTAATCTCTCCTTTGACAATC
Organism: Protopterus annectens; assembly: GCF_019279795.1. NCBI lineage: Eukaryota > Metazoa > Chordata > Ceratodontiformes > Protopteridae > Protopterus > Protopterus annectens. The sequence continues at coordinate 184,412,268 of NC_056728.1, forward strand.
ATATTACCAAAGTAGTTAGGGAATCCTTCTATGTGGCCCATCTAATTACTAAGGAGTTTGCATCTAGAAATAAAGAGGTTATAGTGCCCCTCTACTCATCACTCATCAGACCCATCATAGAGTACAATGCCCCATTTGGGATGTACCTCACAAGACACTTCCAACAGCTGGAAAGACCGCAAAAGCACCTCACCAAGAGGATTACTGGCCTCAAATATATGTCCTATGCAGCCCGACTGAAAAAACTTCAGCTGTACTCAGTGGCATAGTGCTTACTCAGAGGTGATCTCTGCCTGACTTACAAAGCCATGTCCAACTCAGAATTGATGGACATGCTCCACCTAAAGAAATCCAAGTCACTGCAAGCCACATGCTCTAGTGAGCTAAACCTCACCACAACAATAAATAGAACATGCTGGAGGGATAGATTCCTGTCAGAGAGACTCCCCATGCTTTGGAACTAAATTCCTAAAAACATTAGGCAGAGCCCCTCACTAACACTCTTCAAGAGAAACCTTGACGAGTGGATGGGTAACAGAAAATACACCCCTGGGATCACTTCATTGGCTCTGCTCTGCTCCTCAGTTAATTAATAAATGGGATGGCAAAAGCCGACACACTCTGGCTAGGCTTAAAAATGCCCTCGGGCAGATAGCCTAGTACCTACCTATGAACCTATGAACCTATAAAATGGGATAGCTTACTTTGTAGTCTAACTGAAACCATTCTATTTAACTTTACCTTGATGTATGCTTATGCTCCAGTGACAGATACTGAAGAGGAAGAAGTTGACCAGTTTTATGAGCATCTACAGCATGTTTTGAACACCACACAAAAAAGTTATTATATTCATTGTAGATAATTAGATAAAGGTGGGTACTAAAATACAACCAAAATAATGGTCATGTTTGACCTTTTAGTACAAAATTAAATTGGAAATTTACTAGTATAATTCTGTCTAGGCAATTCATTTGTAATAGAAAACACTCTTTCAACAACCAAACAGATGGCCTTGCATATAGCTGTCGCTAGTTGGACAATATAAAACTCAGATTGTTTATATGCTTTGCAGTCAGAGATGGAAGAGTTCTGTACAGTCACCATCAATTAGAATTAAATTAAAGAAGGAAAGTATCTAGATTACTAAGATATAAAACTCATACATATTCCAAGTGAAAATGCAGGGGAGATGAAGAATAGATTTAAGGGTTTATACCTTGACTGATAGAGTGCCTGAAGAATAAGAAACACAAGTTCATAATATTGTCCTGAGGGTGGTATCAGAAATATTCCAAATAACCATTTTTTTCTCTCTAATCTTCTATCCATGGAGGCTGTAGAAGTAACCGAGGACTGAAGGAAAGCAAAAGGCAACTGAAAATGGAAAATATGTTAAAGTGAATACAGAGTGTCAGAGAAGAGCAGGACATCAGGAAGCATATTTAAATGAGCAGTGTAAAGAAATGCTGTTGTCCTATTCTATTTCTTTTGGGTTTCTAGCACCATGATGGCAATGGACCCAATGCCTAAGTCAAAATATGATTAAAGTTCATGAAATTAGTATTATAGGTTCATAGGTTCATAGGTAGGTACTAGGCTATCTGCCCGAAGGCATTTATAAGCCTAGCCAGAATGTGTTGGCTTCCGCCACCCCCTTAGATTAGTTCCCTGTGCCTCTGTCCGGCAGAGCCACTGAAGTGATCCCCAAGGTAAACTTTCTGTTTCCCATCCACTCGTCAAGGTTTCTTTTGAAGAGTGTTAGTGAGGAGCTCTGCCTAATGTAGATTGGGATCTTGTTCCAAAGCATGGGAAGTCTCTGGGGCAGGAATCTATCCCTCCAGCACGTCCTATTTATTGTTGTGGTGAGGTTTAGATCCCTAAAGAGTGTGGCTCATGGGGATAAGGTTTTCTTTAGGTGGAGCATGTCCATCAATTCTGGGTTGGACATGGCCTTTTACGTCAGGCAGACATCACCTCTGAGTAGGCGGTATGCAACCGAGTATAGCTGTAATCTCTTCAGTCAAGCTGCATAGGGCATTTGTTTGAGGCCAGTGATCCTCTTGGTGAGGTACTTCTGTGGTCTTTCCAGCTGTTGCAGGTGTCTTGTAAGGTACATCCCAAATGGGGCATTGTACTCTATGATGGGTCTGATGAGTGATGAGTAGAGGGGCACAATGAACTCTTTTGATCTGGATGCGAACCCTTTTGTGATTAGGTGGGCCATGTAGAAGGATTTTCTAACCACTTTGGCAATGTGATTATCAAAGGTGAGATTACTATCTACTTGGGTCCCCAGATCCCTTATTACGTCTTCCATATTTAGGGGACTACCACCTATGCGGTAGTCTGTGGGTACTTTTTTTTTCCAAAGGGGATGACTATGCACTTTTTGGCATTTAGCTTGAGGCCATGATTTTGACACCAGGTGTCTGTCTCAGTGAGACCTTTTTGGAGGATGTATGTGTCAGCCGGAGAGTCAGTTATAGCCCCTAGTTTGCAGTCGTCTGCGAACTTGGTCAGTCATAGTCCTCCTGTGCTTGCCTGTACCTCTGAGAAGTATATGCCGAACAGGAGGGGTCCTAGGACTGAGCCCTGGGGAACTCCACTTGTAACCGATTTAGAGTCGGACCTAGCTCCCGCAACTCTCACCATGTGAGCTCTGTCCGTGAGCCAGTTGGCAACCCATCTTGTGACATAGGGGTTTATGTTCAGGCTGGTGAGCTTGTCTATAATACCAGAATGGGGAATGGTGTTGAAGGCCTTTGTGAGGTTTAGGTAGGCTGTGTGTACCACCTTTCCCTCATCTATAGCCTTGGTAACTGTCTCAAAGAAGTCCACCAGGTTTAGGAGACATGATCTGCCCTTAACAAAGCCGAACTGGGTAGAGTCCAGTGTTTGGAGGTTCCCAATGTCTCTGTTAATGAGTTCCATGATGATGCTCCATAGCCTTGCAGACCAAGCTAGTCAGGCTTATAGGGTGATAGTTCCCAGGTTCTGTTGTGGCTCCATCTTTGTGGATCAGAATAACTGCTGCTGTGTGCCACTCTATGGGTATGTAGCCTGTGGAGAGGCTGAGTTTGAACAGTGTGTTTAGGTGAGGGGTTAGTTCGTCTTTGAGCTCATGTAGGACGCAGCCTGGGAATCTGTCCAGTCTCATTGATGCTGTGTTTTTGGCTTTGGAGAGGGCTGTTTTAACCTGAGTGTCTGTGATTTCAGGGACTGTACATTCTTCTGGTATGGTTATGGGCCCTCTTGGGGGTGAGAGGGGGGTGAAGTTTGCACTGAACCTATCTGCCAGGATATTGGCAATATCGGTCGGTTCAGTGTATTTTGTGCCATTCTGCACTAACTCCGAGCAGCTCTGAGCATTGCCTCTTAGATTCTTGACATAGCTAAAGAATGCCTTGTGGTTATCTTTGGAGTCCTTGGCAATTTTTCTTTCAAAGCTCGCCTTGGATGATTTTATGAGGGATCGTAGTTTCTTGCTGATACTGATCAGGGATGTCTTCCCTTCTTGGGATTTTACTCTTTTCTGTACTAGTTTCCTCCTTCTATTGTATAGCTTGTTTATGGCAGGAGTCCACCAGACTAGTTTCCTTTTCTTGGAGGAGTGAGTCTTGGTTTTGCTTGGGATGGCATGATCCATGCATTCTTGTAGGTGCCCGTAGAATACATTAATAAAGAATTTTGCAGCTTGGACAGCGTTATCCTTCAGCATGGGGGCTTTGAAACTTTCCACCTCCGTCTTAAGTAACGTGAAGTTTGCTTATTGTTTCAATCTTTGATGTTAGCCAGAAATGCTCTTTGCAGCACCTGCAGTGTGTCCAGTATCGACTCCTCCTGCATTTCATACAGAGTTACATGTACTGGTAACATATGAAAGTACGAATGTAAATTCTTTTTTATAAGGCCTGTTGCTCCTACTGCTAATGGAACTGCCTGGATATCCTTCTTCCATATTGCCCTTATTTCTGCCTGCAAATGCTGGCCTTTTATGACTTTGTGTCTCTCTGTACGTAAGACACTGTAGTCACTGGGCACAGCAATGTCAATGATCAGCGCTTCTTTTGCCTTCTTTTCATGGACTACTGTATCTGATTTTCTTGCATCTTTTTTGAACTGTCGGTAATGGGTGTTCCCAAATAATATAAATGTCATCATTTTCTATAATGCTTTGTGGTTCGTGTTTCCAATGCTTGTGAGCTACTTCAATAGTATAATGTTTGCATAATCTCCAATGCAACAGTCTTGCTGCATTATTATGCCTTTCAGTATACAGTCCTCCTGCCTTTAGTATATCACAACCAGCAACAAGATGTGTGACTGTTTCTAATTCTGTTTTACAAAACCTACATTTGTCCATTTCTCTCACATGTTCAAAGGATTTTGTAAACCAACGTGTACATGGTGCACTGTCTTGGGGCACCAATATTAACCTTTCATCTTTTGGTTTAAATTTACCTCTTCTTAACCATTTCTGCATTTGATCCTGATCAACATGAGGTTGCTCCAAGACTTTTATACATTTGCAACTGTATTTATGCATTTTCCACATTTCTTGCCTTCTCATCTAATCATTAATCTTATATTCTTTCTTTTTGTTTTTTGACACATTCATTTGCTACCTGATTTTTCTTTACTTCTGGTTTGATTTCCATTCCCACTTGGCACCAAAATGCTTCTGCTAAAATAAGCAGGGAAGTCATCTTAGACTTATTCTCCACATGTTTTAAAACCTTCACTATATCTGTGTCTTGTGAGCTCAGCAGATATGTATGCAGTCATACAATTGCAGATCTATACATGTAATCAATTTCTAGGAGGCCCATACATCCTTCAGAAAGGGGAGTATATAGTCTTGGTATACATTGTTTTTTATAAATTATTTGATGAGCATGAAGCATCTTGTTGTATTCTTTTCCAACCAATCTAACACCTTTTGTGGCCAGTCAGTCACTACAAAACTATAAGTTAGGACAAGAAAAACAAATTGGTTTATAACTTGGACTCGATACCAGCGCTGTTTTCAGTATTAATTTTAGTCTTCTAAAATATTCTTTACTACATTTTATTCACATTTGTTCATGTTTTATTGTTGATCCTCCATCAATTCCCAAATATTTATATACCCCCTCTTGCTTAAGTTCTTTTATTGACATTCCTGTCCTAAGCTGATGTTTTTTTGGTGCTGCAGCTTTCCTACTTGCTTTTGCACATTTATCAAGACCAAATAACATTCTTATATCATCTGAAAAAAGTTTTGACTACTTGCAGTTGTGCTTTCAGTTCCTCTTCTGCTGAAATATACAGTTTTACATAATCCACAAACATAATATGAGAAGTCTTTACACTTTGTTGTTTTCTGGCATACAAATTGTAGCCATGACATAATCTGTTAAGTAGACAGCTTAATGGGTTAAGGGCAAGACAAAAGAGCATCGGTGACAGAGTCACCCTGGAATATCCCAGTTTGAATTTTTATCTCTGGAATAGTAATTTGTCCTTTATCATGGCTTAACTGCAAAGTGGTTCATCACAGTTTCATGGTTACTGTAATGTAATTTTGGGTGCATCTTATACATTTGTATGCATTCTTTTATCCATGAATGTGGAATACAGTCAAATGCTTTTTTGTAGCCTATCACAAAAACCTGGCGTTTTAACAAGGGTGTATACAGTTTTTATATCCACTGTAAATAGTTCTTCTCATAGGATAATAGGGTCATAGCAGATTACTAGGCTAATGGCTCTGGGACCCTTACAAGCCTAGCCAAGAGTTTATCCCCAGAAAAGAAACAACATGGCTAAATCTTCCTATAAGGATGTTAATACTGTTAGCCAGAATTTATGTACTTCCAATTAGGAGCTTTCCTTAACTTTGTTTCAACCTCTCTGGCCATTAATTCATCCCAGTTCATATCCTGTACATTTGAACTTGTTATTCTTTCTTTTATTTCTTCTACCCATTCAGCATCTTTGTTATGTCCCACAGGATCTTCATAGGTATTTCTCCAAAATCTATCTGCTGCTTCTTATTTATTTATTTATTTATTTATTTTGGTGTTTCAATTCCTTTTGCCTTATTTTTCAGTTTTCTATAAAACTTTTTGGCGTTATCAATAAATTGCTTATTTTGTACTTTTCCTTTGTATTTATCTGCATATCTGCTACGTTTTTCTGCCTGAGCTGATAGTTTGAGTTTACTATTTGCACAATATATCTTGATCTGCTCTAATACTGCACACTGCTTTTATCATATCTGTCTTTCTGAGCATTTTTGTTGATCTGTTCCCTCTTTTATTCTCTTCTAACAGGGGCACTTGTCTTGTTTTATAGTTTTCTCTATTCGATACTTCCATGATGGCATTTGATTTTTTTCCCTTCCTTTCTCTTACTGCCATGTGTTTTTGTGGTAAGACTTTATCTGATATTAATTTAGCTGCACAGTAATATATTCTGTTTACGTCTGTTATATCACATGAATCTCTATGAACAGCTGTAATTACTGTGTTTGTTTGTTTTATCAAGCTTCAAACTTTTGGGGTTTTATTGACTTTCTGTAGTCTAGTTCTTTCATTGATCTTAATATGTCTGTCCATCTCTAATAAATCAAGCAACTCTTCTCTTAAATATTCTTCTTATCTGAGGGCACATTCTTTGTTCTCCATATCCTGTGGGCATTCTACAGAAAGTTCCAGAGCATCTTCCTGAGCCACATTCTTTTTACTTTCATCTTGTGTCATCTGTTCCTTTTTCATATGGAAACTCACTGGTCTATCACTCCACAACACTGACTGCATCAGAGTTGCCACAATTGCCTGGTCCTTCCCTTGCTGTGCAAGTCCAACTGAACATTTTTACTGGTTTCCTATGAAAGGCTCCAAAGTATCTTCATATTGCAACTGATCAGATGTTTCTCACGCCACTGGTTTCTCCTTAATTTGGGGAGTCATTGCTCTATCCTGCTGCGATGTTATCTTAGTTAGATTTTCTACACAAAATCTTTCACTTTGCAGGTAATTCATAACCTCAGTTTATTCTTTAACTTTTCCATTACTAATCTTCTTTTCTCTTTTTTCTCTTTGTCTTCTTATTTTTTGTATTGTAAAATTTTCCATATCTGGATGCCTTTGCTTATATTTCTCTTCAAATATCTTTGGTGCTGCTTTTTTGTATTGATCAGTTTTGCGTTCTCCTTTGCATAAATATTGCATCATATTAAATCTTTTTTTCTTTCCCATGTCCATATTGCTTCTTCAGATGTCTCCTGCTCCTCCTGTTTCCCTATACTTGGGGGGACGCATTGTTCCATCATGCTGTGATGTAACCTGTATTAGACTTTCTACACTAAATCCTTCACTTCACAGGTATTCCACAACTTCAGCTTCTATTTTTTTTAACTTTTGCTTTACTAATCTTCTGTTCTACATTCCCTTGTTGTGATCTTATATTTTTGTATTGTGAAATTTTTCATATCTGGGTGTCTTTGCCTGTATTTCTCTTCAAACAGCTTTGGGGCTACTTTTTTGTATTGATTAATTTGGCTTTTCTCCTGTGCATAAATAAATATTGCACCATATCAGATCTGTCTTTCTTTCTCATGTCCATATTTATTTTTCATATCTTTCAACTATCTCTAAATTTTGTTCTTCTTCCAAATGGCCCATGGCTTCTTGGTCTATATAATGTTTTTCATAAATCTGTTGTATTAATGAACACAATTTTTTTTATTTGAAGCTTCTGACGATTTTTCTTGTGCAAGTTTTTTTTTCCTGTAATTTTTCTCTTAACCTTTTTGTATATCTTCTGTCTGAAAATTCTGGGTTTCTTGTATAATTGTAACAGTACATAATTTCTTTCTTATCCTCTATAGTGCACTCTGTTGTCTTTATGGCTCTATTTTGGCCTATCAGTTTTTGTGATTTTTGTGGATGACTACTTCCTTCTACAACAGGGGGACCTAATCCAATTGTAGGAATGTTTCAGTGTCTTGAGGATTCTACACTGTCATTTTTCCATTCCTGGCACCAGTGCGCCTACCAGTAATGGGCATTTTTTTTTATCCTGGGTCTTGTGCACTCAGCTTTCTTTTTTCTTTTTAACCTAATTCTGTCCATGATATATGTTATATAAAATACAGTCAAAATATCAGTATAATCTTGGTGAGATTTTGTGAAAAACAGGGTCCACCTCATGAAGACTTGAGGATGGATTTATTTTGAGCAATGCTACTCTCCTTTGCTTGCTGATTTATCATCTCCCCATTTAGATCACTATATAGGTCTTCCTATAATCTTGAAGTTAAATCCAGGGTATTCTAATAATGTCCCCTTTAAAGACTGAATAATCACTACAAGGAGCTGGTAAGGGTTCACAGATAACTTAATGAGCCAATGAAGAGAAGAAACAGACATGGGACAAGTACAGGTACCTTTAGTATTCTAGAGAATCTGAGTCAAAGAAGATTTAAATATTTATCCTGTGAGATATGTAACCATGAGGCAGAAAAATACAGCAAGTATGCAAGTAAGTCCAGTGGCTACAAAAATAAAAACAAATATGTAAAATAGGAGTCACTTGAACCACAAGCAGCTGGTAATGAAGAGGTTTATTAGACTCAAAAACTTTTAAAACCGTCTGTACCTTATACCCAGATTATATCAGAGCTACATGTTAACACTTGTTACAAAGCCAATAAAAACTGGCTGCAGCTGGTGAAATTCTCTTCTCTGAAATATTAAATTATTAATCATTCAAATACTATACCATAGTTTTCAAATACAAGTTAGATGTCCATCAATAATTGTGAATGAGTTGGTAGGCTTAGAAATGTTGAGGATTTGAAATCTACACAAAAGACACACACACAGACTATCATTCCTAAGAGAAGTAGTGCAGGTACCTGATGATCAGTAGCATATACTGTAAAATGGCATGGTAGGGTAAGTTTGCTTTACTCTTCTCTTTACCACCACTTACTCTGTTTTTGCCACATCAATTTTCTATATTTATTTACAAAAAGTAAACTTACACAGAGCCTAATTTGGATTCTGAAGCAGTTGAGATATGTATATATATATATATATATATATATATATATATATATATACATATATATATTTTTTTCTTTCCTTCCTTACCTGGCTTCTGTGCTGTCTTCCTTCTGTTGTCCCATCTCTTGATCTGTAATGATAAAGATGATAAAGTTATCTGTAATGATAAAGTCATTGTTACATCTATGGTAGACTTTCTTCAACACCACGCCTTCACTATAATAAAATCAATTTTTGTGCATGTGGTAGGCCGCTTCCCACTACCCCAACCCCTAATAAAAGTTTGTTACATTTAATGAATTGCTTTGGAAAACTAAACAATTCTTAAATCCATTGAGACTTTTTGTGGTAATCAGTTGTGAAGCAAGACAGCAATCCATCTCTTAATAATATTGGTGTAGTGAAAGTTATAAACACAAACAGAAACATACAAAATCAGTTCACTCACACCGTAAATAAGTAAAAGCTAGCCTGTGAGCTCTGACTGTTTTGTTAAACTTCCTTGCAACACTGTCACTGCAGTTTTTTGATCTTACATAAAAGAATACCTGCTCTAGATATAAAATCTGCAGTGACATACGGCAACGATAATAGCTGTTTTTATGAAATGTAACATAACAAAATAGTAAAGTGCTTAAGTTTACTATGTCTCCTGACCTCCTGGTTACCTGTATGTCATCTTCTAGGTGTCTGATATAGACTATTACCAAAGATGATTCAGAGGACCTGGTTGGATAGATTAGTAGCTTACCATAGTTCTTGTGAGTGTTTCCTAAATATGCATTCTTCCTGCATCTCCATGGTAATAATATATATAATCCTTAAATAATATTCTGTGTTTATCTGATTTTTCTTCCTTACCTGGCATTATTTTTATATTTTACCCTCTCTTCCAGCCACTCCCTGCTATCCCCTTTTTCTGATTGCATTAATCCTCCAAATGGCCATCTGAACCATAAACTACAACTATGTATTCATTTACATGACAAAACCCACCAAGCTGGAATTCCTCTATCAGGGGAAAATAAAACAGCAGCAACACTCTGCTGATTATATGGATCATTTCAACCTAAAGTTCAAGTTTTCAACCAACAACATTCTAGCAGGTAATACTATGTCTGTCAACAGTACTTATAGTGGATAACTGTACAGTCAGTCTGTGCACACAAACTGCCAGAGGACATGTGCCCCCCTCCCCAAAAATACTTGACATTTCTACTGTTTAAGTAAGGCAAAGTGCAAAGTTTGATCTTCTGCTTCTGGAAGCAGCCCTTAGTCTGACAAACAGAAAGTCTTAAGACAATTCTAAGACAACACAGTTTTCCTTCTCTAAATGGTAGGTTTTTCTCTGTTTCTGTTCACTCCCTTCATACGTTGTCTATAAATATTCTGTGTCCTGGAATACTTGTCTGCTGTCTCCTAAACTTCTCACAGGTACTATCTTATAGACAAAACTGATAACACAGGACAAATCATCTCTAGTTCTTTTCCCTGAACAGGAGTATTTTAAGTGCAAAGATTCACATTTACCTGATTCTGTAGCCACAGCTCATAAACTGCTTTTCTTTCAGTTTTTGGACAAATTGAAAAGCTGCCTTGATGGGTGTGTCTTTCTCTCTTCACCCTCACTGTGCTCAGGCTCACTTTGCTCTCCCACCCTACCCTCATTTCCTATCAACCATATATGTCATTCACTCCACCCTTAAAATCATACAAACCAATCTCTACCCTTATCACATAAAGCAAAAATATTAAGAAGTAACTTCTCTGTGGTATCATTATGCTGTGCTGAGGTCTGTGTCACTCTTTTCATTATTGCAAACCCCTACCCTTTAATAACCTTTCTATGCATACTGTCCTACTTAGGAGGTCATAGGAAATCACTAGGCTATTGACCTGGAGGTCATTCCAAGCCCAGCTGTTATATCCCAATGTAATACCAGAGAAATGCTTAGTTAATGCCCAAGATTGCATTTAGTAATGGCTGCCCATATTCAGGAGGATTGTGGGCACTATTCCTGGCAATAATTTACAGCATCCCATCCATTCATCCAGGTTCCTCATGAACAGTGTCATAGAGATGCTCTGTTTCACATAAATAGGTAGCCTATTCCAAAGACGTGGCAGTTTCTGGTAGGTAAATCTGTCCCTCCAGCTTATCCTATTTAAGTTTTAGACCATATTTAGGTCCCTGGAATAGATAGCCCTAGTTCTGTTTAACTTATGGATATGCAGTAAGTTTATTAGGTTTGGGTCTGAGATTGCTCTGTAAACCAAGTGTAGGTCTCCCCTAAGAAGTCTATATGATCCAGAGTATAGTGACAGGGACTTTAATTGGTCTGTGCTGGGGTCCCTTGATCTTCTGTTAGAAACGTCTGAGTTCTCTTCAATTGCTGCAGGTGCTATGTATGGTACATGCCGAATGGGGCATTATACTCAATTATGGGGCAGATTAGTGATGGGTATAGAGGGGTTATAACCTCTTTTGCTCTCAAGAAGATGCCTTTACTAATCAAGTGTGCTCTGTAGAAGCCTTCCTTACTATAATAGACATGTGGTGGTCAGAAGTAAGGTCAAAGTCAACTTGTGATCCCATATCCCTTACCACTTTGTGGGTACATAGGGTATTGTTGTTGATTTGATAGTGTGGAGGGACATTGTTTGTGCTGAAGGGAATGATGATGCATTTCTTTGCATTCATTTTGAGACCGTGACTAAGACACCAATCAATGGTTTGCGTAAGACCCTTCTGGAGTATACTGACCTTATTTGGGGATTCAATAATTGCACCCAGTTTGCAGTCATCTGCAAACTTGGTCAGCCACAACCCCTTAGTTTTGACCTGAACATCTGAAAAGTACATACCAAACAGTAGGGATCCAAGCATTTTGACCCCTGTGGCACCCCACTGGTAACAGGTCTGCTGGTTGATGTGGAGTAACCCCCTTTGACAGTGTGTGTCTGGTTTGTGAGCCAGTTGGCAACCCAGCTTACAATGAAGGGGTTTATATTCAGTTTGTTAAGTTTTTATTTTATTTTATTTATTTATTTTATTTTATTTTACATTTGTTAACCGGGAATGTCCGACTGGAATGAGGTCCATTTACAGTGGAGGTCCAGGGAGAAAAGTTCCACATTAATTAAACGGGTCTATATCAGAACATCAAAGTATTAAAGCATCGATGTTCTGATATCGAACACTATTCAGCGAATGCTAAGAATAGCAAACCTGTAGAACTGCAAATTCTTTCCTTGGGAAAGAATTTGGTTGGCCATTTTTGTGGCTTCGCTATTCTTAGCGCTGTGGTGGAAAGTTACAGGTTGGGTTCAGGTAAGTGTGCGATTGTTTGTACGTTAGGGTTAGGGGCGGGTTAAGTGAGATAGAGTTAGGGAACGGGTTAGGTGTGTGTGCAATAGTGACAGACTTTAGGGTTAGGGGCAGTTTAAGTGAGTTAGGGTTAGGGCGCGGGTTAGGTGAGTGTGTGATAGTGATGGACCTTAGGGTTAGGATTTGGGTTAAGGTAAGTGGGTAGATAGTAGTGTATGTTTAGTTTAGTGTAGCGTTAGATGTAGGAATTTAAGTGTATGTGTGTGGTTGCTGTTTGTTTGATGTGCTTGTGTTGTGTGTATGTGTTTCGGAGCAGCAAATTTTTTCCATGGGAAAAAAATTTGCAGTTCTGAATGTTCCATATTTTCATGTTTAGATGTTTTGGGGCCGATGAAATAGCATTCGCTATTTTCATCTTTTGATAATGTGATATAAATGCAATTAAACAATAATTGCAAAAGGTCATAAGACAAGCAAAAAACACACAAGAAATAATACATATCTACAATGGATTTGTTTTTAGCAAGCTTAAATTGCAGAAAAATTTGGCCCCTTATGGCAGTCAACTGAGGAGTTTCCAACACTGTAGCATGAAGACAGTAAGAAGAAGTAGTGAGGAAAGTGAGAAGGAGTGAAGAGAGAAGGAAAGTATTTATGTAACGCATGGACAGAGCCAGGAGTCTATAAGATGTGACTTCAGTGAGTTTATAGATGATGCAGAAGATACATTATGGGGGAGGTTATTCCAGTTTCTAGCTATGGTATAAGAGAATAGAGAAGAATAGAGACAATACATGTATAGACAATAAGAAGTTTATTGGTAATGCCTGAGTGTGGGATTGTGTCAAAAGCCTTTGCCAAGTCAAGGTATGCTGTGTGCACAGATTTGCCCTTGTCAATGCACATTTTCAAAAAAATCCATCAAATTTAATAGGAAGGATCTGTCTTTGATGAAGCCGAACTGGGTAGGATCCAGAGTTTGGAGGTGGGCTATGTCTTTATTTATTTGGTCCATAGTGGCATGCTCCATGGCCTTACAGATGAGGCTGGTCAGGATTATGGGTATATAATTCCCAAATTCCCAAAGACAAACAGAAAATTAAGAGAGAGTATATGAACACACCCTTAGTATAGCTAAAGCTAAAAACGAGAATGCTTTAGCTAGACACTCCACAAGTAACCAGGGGCACACTTTCAAGTTTAGGGTCATTGACCAGTTAGCAAGGGATGATAGAGGAGGGTTTATTAGTTTACAGCTTGAGAGACATGAGGTATTGTGACAACTGCGTCTTGACTCTAGTAGGTGGCCGGGGTTTAATGAGGTTGTGTCCATTTCATGCATACTGAAGCTGAGAAGTCTTACTAGATAGATGGTATCTTTAGTAGAATAGAGTCTTTTGCCCCCCTTTTATATGTGCAGTATTTGTATACAGAGTGAAATATGATAAGCAATTTAAGTTTAGTCTTTAATGACATCCTGTGACCATGCTAAATTGTTATTGAAGTTTTATTTGTTGTAACCGCATTTTGTTTTATATTATTTTAATATAAGGTATTAGTATTTAGGAAAGGATTTGTATAAATGTTGTTTTATTTACAATATTTCTACATAATATTTAATACATATTTTAGGTAGGATGAGACTTGAGGTAATTAGTAAAGGATTATTTAGTATTTTAGTTTGTAATTGAGTATTCCTTTATTGCAGTTTCAATGTGTGGGAAATTTTAACATGTACTCTCAAGACATTTAACCCCTAGTGATGTCATTTCTTTGTGATTGGGTGCAGCTGGTTAATTAATTGGTTTTTGGATTTTAAATTGTAAATTTGTTTTCAAATAGTTGTATGATAAAGTCTGGTGAAGCTAATGGACGAAAAGCGCTTCACGTTATTGTTTTTTATTAAAGTGTCATTGTGTTTCTAGCCTCTGCAGTGCTTTATTGTGAGTTATCCGATGAACTATGACAGAGTCATAATGGTACTTCTTGCTGAGAGACCTGAGTGCATGCGTGATCTGACGAATCCTGGCACCGGACAGGCAGCTGACTGTGATGTTCTCCTTGTCCAACCTGGTGAGTGGGACATCTGTGTGCCTCACTATGGAGTCTCCAATGACAAGAAAACTTATTTTTTGAGTGTTACATCTTATGGGTTTGGTAGGTGAGATGCATTTATCATGGTAGCTGTGGGAACTGTGTTAGTTGTAGCAGTCTTGTGTTTTGGAGGTCTCTGGTGTCCCAGTAGGTTTTTTGAGAGAACCTCCACATATGTTGATTTTTGTGTTAGATGTGTACTATGTGTATGAATAGTGTTACTATGTGCATGTGTAGTGGTGGGTGGATTGACAACCTCTTCCGTGTTACTGTTTTGAGTGTGAGAGAGCATGGATTCAAGATTCTTGATGTAGATACATCTCTCACACTCTGTACTGGAGTGAGTTATTAGTAGAGGGTTGTGAGTTTACATGACACAATTGCTACACTGCCTCAAGAGACTCAAGTCAACAAGGTTGGCAGGAGAAACAAGGGTGGTCCAACTGTCCATAATGCTAGGATGAAGACTGTTATCACTAAGGGGTTTTTTCAGGATCGATCAAGGAGGAGTTCAGTGGATGGATATTTTTGCCTGGGTTTTTTTTTTGTTGGTAGTTTAATAGATTTCAGCTCACTAGCAGTATTTCTTTGACTGGGAAAGTATTAAGGATGAGGGCTATGCTAATGTGCTACAGTTGTATCTAAGGAAAAACTGTTGAATTAATCTGTCTAGCTATGGTGCACAAAATGCGCAGCAGTGTGCAGTGCTGCATGACTTGCAAACAAAAAACTTAAAAAAAAATTAAAAAGGTTCAAAAGGACCAATGAGAATGCTTACTCCAAGCCATAGACCAATCACCCTTCACCAGACAGGCTCTAATCAGCACAGTTGTCTCACTAGAGGGCAGAAAGGCCCCTTCCAATCCAAGGTGGTCTGGAAAATGTACTTAGAACAATCAGCCACTCCAAACAGATCCAGATGCAGCATACTTGTATCTGGACTATGCTACAGCTACTAGCTACCCTAGTTTCAGTGAGAACCACTAGAGAATGTTTAACACAGCAGAAAAAACAGTAGCGTGATAGTAACAAAAAAAAAAAAAAAAAAAACATTTAAAACAGCAGAAAATCAGGAAGGAGACTCTAAAGAATGTTTTAAATGGCTAACAAGTCAGTTGTTTTAACACTGATTAATGGGAAAACCAGAACAAGCAGAACAGATTGCTTTGCGACAGCAAAAAATATCAATAGATACTTAACAAACAGTGAAAATAGCAAAAAGAGCTTTATAAACAGTGAAAACAGCAATAAAATTTGATTTTACAGGCACAGTAAGGCAGACAGTTGCAGTACAACAGTGTAATCTAGTCCGCATTTTATATATACAATATAAAGTAGATGGCAGGCAATAGAAAAGTGCAGTAAATAATATAAATAAGCAAAAAAAACAGGCAACTTATGGCTTTTGGGAATCTCAAAAGCCTCTAGTCACCTGGTATCTCAGCTCAGAGTTGTGACTGGTAGCCCACCTCAGTTCAGCTCAGTACAAACAAGCAGAAACCTGTTCAAATGCAGGGCTTAAATACCAGAAGCTAAAAACTTGAAAAAAAAAATTTAGAAAGGTTCATAAGGACCAGTGAGGTTGCTTACTCCAAGCCCTAGACCAACCACCCTTCACCAGACAGGTTCCAGTCAGCAAAATCCTTTTACTAGAGTGCAGAAAGGCCCCTTAAAATCCAAGATGGCCTGGAAAATATGCTCAGAACAACTTCCATAATGTTCTTCCCTCTAACCTTCAGGACTATACCAAATTACCTGTTACTCTTCTACAGCATTACATTCACTGATGTTCACTGTCTTAGAACACTAATCTTTCCCTAAATCTCTACGTAGCACTAAAATCTGCTACTGTGCATCCACAAAGTAGCTACTCCACTTCAACTCACTTTCCCTCTAACCATACTTAACTCAGTAACTTTCTCCACTCACATTGCTTCTAGCTCATTCCGTATTACCTTCCCTTCTCAGTATATTAGCACAACTCACCAAATACTATGTTCACACATAAATATGTGTCACTGGTGCAGTAAGTAGCACACACACCTTTGGTGCTGGGAGACCAGAAGACTGTAGGTTCTGTTCCCACTCCAGATGATTTTATTACTGATACTCCAGTTTAGCATTAGAGGGTGCTGCACTTAGTGTGTCATCCTTCAGATTAGATATTAAGCTGAGCTCTGATCTGCTTGAGTTAGTGGTAGCTCAGGTGAATGTAAAAAGTCCCACTGCACCTATTAAAAAGAGTAGGGGTGGTTCCTTGATGACCTGGCCAACTTTCACCTTAGGTCTCCACTGGAAAGAGGCCACTAGCCTAGTGGGACTAATCCAGTTAAAGGACAGGTAAATAATTAAATATAGACAGACAGATAGATATATATACTCAACCTATATTGACCCACAAATACCTTATCAAAACTTACCAAATCCAAGTCCTGACATATAACCGTATTTCTTCCAAACAATGTATTGTGATCTCTTTAATTACAGATATCTCAATCCAAACACTTTAATCACAAAAATTTAAAAAGCAAACTAAAATATGAATGGCTTTATAGTTTCATCCATAAAAATACTCCACCCCAAATAATCATAGGGGCATTAGCCCAATCCTGGTCCTATACAGCAACAACAACACACAGACCCCTCTACCAACTTTGTAATGGTTACATTTACTTATCCTCGCCTCTTTCTGAATATGAGCCTTAAAACTATGTCTAATAAAATTCAAGACATTCATGCATGCCTTGCTAACTACTACCCTGATATACTGGTAGCTACAGAAACCTAGTTAAGAAAATAAATAGCTGATAGTAAAATCACACCTCTAGATCTACTATACTCAGGCTTGACATAAAGATAAAACATCAAATTCTGTAACAAGAAGACAATATGTTTTGCACAGATATGTATTCCACCAGGTAATAACATCTTCACTTCAGAAAACTTCCTCCATTGGGTGTCTTACCATATTCACCATGAAGCAGTTGTATTAGATGACCTCAGCAGAGTCTGGCCGCTCATCAGTAATGATACCCCCACTGATTCAGTGAACTTTTATGGCTTTACCTAGCTAAACAACTCCACCAACTCTAACAGCCACTCAGTTTTAGTTTAGAATACAGAATCAATTATACAGACTGCACTCTCCCTCATTAAACAATAATAGCAGCCCTCCTTTCTCTTCAATCCCCACCCTGTCCTAACCAGTCACAAACATTCAATTTTATTTCTATATCCACTTCTGCTAAAAAAAAAAAAAAAAAAAAAAATTAAATCCAGTCTCCTTTGCCACTGCTCACCTCCCAAATGACTGCCTAACAATGTCTGCTGATGTTATAACTTTCCCCGTCTCCATTCTAATAAACAGATCCATATCTGAAAAGTATGTCTCTAATTTGAAAAAATACTTTTATTATGCCATTACACAAATAAGAGATATCTATAGAGTGTAATAACTCTAGACTAGTTGTAGTCCTACTTGAAACACAAAAAAACCTCTCCAAAACTCAACAGGTTTCAGACCCTATGGTAGTACAACTGCTTTCCTTAATTTTTACTGAAACTATCAACCAACACAGCTGGATGGTGAACTAATATCAACCCATTTCTTAAATTTATCTAATGCATTTTATACCATATCCTGTCATTATCTTCTGCATGAGCTCTCCCCATCTTCTTGGTTCCATAGACAACTATCTGACAGTTAGGAAACAGTTAACTGGCAACAGAACCACTGATGTCTCACAGGGGTCTACATTAGGGCCCTGTCTTTTCAAAATTTTCATAAAGAAAGCTACATACTAGCTCCTGTAATGCTAGTATATGTCAGTACACTGATCATTCCACCCTCTACAAGTTCACCCAAAGCTTTTCTTCTTCTTCTTCACAGTTAAATCTTGGCTAAAATATTCTAGTTTACTTTTTAATCCCAACAAAACAAAACTGATGCTCTTCACTCCTAAACAATACCTCAACCAAAAGAATCTTTCAATATAACTTAATCCAGTAACACTAAAACTGATAAACTAATCCAAACCAAGCCATTAGGCATCATAATGAATGGCAGTCTCAGATGTGACCATCATACATTTGCAAGTCATTAAAAAAGACACATCAGAAACTCTGCTTCCACTACATATCCAAACAAAACCTTACTGAATTTATAAGGAAAACATTAACCTCAACCTTACTTCCAGTACTCCTGTATGCTTCCCCTGTCCTCATAAGTGTAAATGTTACACAGAAAGCAAACTCTGTTCCTCCTGCAACAAAGCAGCTAAACTTGCTGCCAACCTTACATGTAGATCCCATCATTGTGAGGCTCTAAAACAACGAAACTGGCTTGAGCATCCCCACTACTTAACTTAAGACACAACTGATTAGTGCACGTAACATATAATCTTGTTCATTCTCCAGAAGAATCAGCACTAAGAGATATCCTAAAACCCTACTCTCCTAATAGGTTCCTTCATTCAAGTGAAAAATTATTTTGTATCATAAATGAATAAAATAACTCGGCTGGTAACTCAACGTATTCTCACTACATCTCTAAACTCTGGAATGCCATCCCAACATAACTAAAAAGGGCTGAAAAACTCTCAAGTTTTATCCTTTCCTTAAACAACATCTCACCCAGTCCTGGTTATGCTCGCTGTACTCCCCTGGGTGAGATGTCCCTTGTCATCATTTCTTACTGCTCTATCTATCCTTCAAGTTCCATTCCTAAGCTGAAATACTTCTACCATTTCTCCATATAGACTCTTCAGCCTAATCATGCACTCATACACAATCACTAATTATTTAATTATATTCCACCTGTCTCACCATCACTAGCTAGCCCTTATCTGTCATGTTTCTAGAAGTCATCGTGTATAATGACTATAACACCTATTCAAAAAATCTTCTCTCTCTCTCTGTCTCTCTCTCCACATCAACCTATTTCCCTGTTTTGCTTAAATCAAACTCAACATTTCACTTCAGCTCTTACACAATATTATTTTTTCTCTCCCCACTAAACTCCTTTTTCCTGTCTCACATAACTCCATATTTCAAACTGTATGTATTTAACAAGTTTCTCTAACCTCTGTCCTGTCATGATGGATAGCCCATCTTTCTGATTGTCATACATATACTTTGTACACTGTAAATTGAGATGTGCAAAATAGTTTTTCTTTGCTGAAATGTGCTTCTTACATTGTTACCACTGTAAATGTACTTCTTTACACTACAAGTTTTACTATTTGTACATGTAGTTCTGGTTTATCATATGAAGTAAAACTAAATGTCTTCATGGACTTCTGCTGAATTGGGCCATGCCAATTCAGACCTTCCCTGTAAAAAAAGAAAAAATAACTAATTCATTTATTAACAGCTGTTAGGTTCATGGTAAATTTAGGAGACCAAATGGCGAAAGAGAGACTGATCTAGCCCTTAGGAGCAACTTTCCCTGTGGGGGTTGTGCACTGCCAATATGTGGTAAATAATTTTCCCAGTATAAATGGAAAATCCTTGGATACATGGGGGTGTTTAGCTGTACAAGTGAAAGAATAGTCTATGGGGTGAAGTGTTTCTGTGTATTGTATTACATAGGGGAGACCAAGAGAAGTTTTGCTACCAGACTAAAAGAGTATATCAGGGATATCAGAAAAAATAGTTATTTCAGTCCTTTGACAGAACATTTCAACATATGTCACAATGGGGACCCAAAGGGTTTACAAGCCACAGTTTTAGAACAATTATAGGACAAATATAGAATATAGAAATGTAGGTATTAAAACAGATCTAAGAAAATTTGAGGCTATTTTTATTTTAAAATATAAAACATTAAGTCCAGGGGGACTTAACAGGGAATTACACTGGAAATGCTTAATGTGAATTTGTATCTTTAAATTAATCCAAAGTAGTTAATCTTTTTAAGTGAACAATTGTTTTATGAGCTAATTTGTTTTGTATATAAGT
This sequence comes from Protopterus annectens, assembly GCF_019279795.1. NCBI lineage: Eukaryota > Metazoa > Chordata > Ceratodontiformes > Protopteridae > Protopterus > Protopterus annectens. The sequence goes on from NC_056728.1 coordinate 184,432,701, forward strand.
TAGTGTCAAGGTATGGTATACTCTGTAAAGGCTTTTTATAGCCGAGGTTTTAGAGGTGATACTGTGTGTACTGTGGGTTTTAATAAAAGAGATTGTGCTTGAAGCTGCAGAATTTTTTCTGTTCACTGGCTGGGATCGGTGTTGTCATACAGCTGTTAAGTTTTGTTGGCTTTTATAATGTTTGTATTGTCTTGCATGCATGCAAAACATGTTGCTTAAATATGATACATACTAGGACAGTATGCAAATGATCAAAAGATCTGCAGTATGCAAATGATCCAAAGATCTGCAGTATGCAAATGATCCAAAGATCTGGCTGATGTGTTGAACAATAAGGGCAAATGTGAAAGCATTTCAAAGTGTTAGTCGATACAGTTACTCAGCAAGTAACAATGTTGCTTTTACAATCTCGTGATAATTATTGCTCCATGTTTATTACTCTTCATTAGTGCATTCAGTGGTTCTGCCACTTAAAGTACTGAATTCTGTAAACTTTTTATTATTAGTGTGATAGACTGCAAGTTATGGGTTTCCATTAGTGCACACAATAGGAAATATGTCCATTGCCATCCCAACTTGACGGAGGATCTGCTTTGGACATGGAAAGTAAACTATCATTTGGCAGTGTAAAAGTTTATACAGCATACTGCAAGATATATATTTTTAATTAGTCCCAGCCATCTGTGCATTTGCAATCACTTTTTTTTTTAATTTCTTCAAATGACTTGTGTATTAGTTTGGTGCACAGTTCACAGCTGCAACAAAAGTACAGTGGATATAAAAAGTGTACACACCCCTGTTAAAATGCCAGGTTTTTGTGATATAAAAAATGAGACTACAAAATGAGACTGCAATAAATAATTTCAAAACTTTTCCCACCTTTAATGTGACCTATAACCTGTACAATTCAAGTGAAAAACAAATCTGTTAGGGGGGAAAATATAAATAAAAAATGTAAAATAAGCTGGTTGCATAAGAGTGCACACCCTTAAACTAATACTTTGTTGAAACACCTTTTGGATTAATTACAGCATTTAGTCTTCTTGGGTAGGAGTCTATCAGCATGGCACATCTTGACTTGGCAATATTTTCCCACTCTTCCTTGCAAAAGCACTCCAAATCTGTCAGATTGTGAGGGCATCTCTTGTGCACAGCCTCTTCAAGTCACCCCACAGATTTGCTACTGGATTTAGGTCTGGGCTCTGGCTGGCCATTCCAAAACTTTAATTTTCTTCTGGTGAAGCCATTCTTTTGTTGATTTGGATGTATGCTTTGGGTCATTGTCGTGTTAAAACATGAAATTCCACTTCATCTTCAGCTTTCTAGCAGATGCCTGAAGGTTTTGGGCCAAAAGTGACTGGTATTTGGAACTGCTCATAATTCCCTCCACCTTGGCTAAAGCCCCAGTTCCAGATGAAGAAAAGTAACCCCAAAGCATGATACTGCCATCCTTCACAGTGGGGATGCTGTTCTTTTGGTGATTCAAAGTGTTGTTGTTGCTCCAAACGTACCTTTTAGAATTGTGGCCAAAAAGTTCAACCTTGGTCTCATCAGACCATAACACATTTTCCCACATGCTTTTGGGAGGCTTGATGTATTGTTTTGTAAATTTTAGCCATGCTTGGATGTTTTTCTGTGTAAGAAAATGCTTTTGTCTTGCAACCCTACCCCATAGTCCAGACATATGGAGAATATGGGCGATTGTTGTCACATTTAGTACACAACCAGTACTTGCCAGAAATTCCTGCAGCTCCAGTGTTGTTAAAGGTCTCTTTGCAGCATCCCTGACCAGTTTTTGTCTTGTCTTTTCATCAATTTTAGGGGGACGTTCAGTTCTTTGTAACATCAGTGTTGTCCTATATTTTCTCCACTTTTTGATGACTGTCTTCACTGTGTTCCATGGTACATTCAATGCTACGGAAATTTTTTTGTACCCTTCTCCTGACTGACACCTTTCAACAATGAGATCCCTTTGATGCTTTGTAAGATCTCTGTGAACCATGGCTTTTGCTGTAGCAGGCAACGGAGTAAATGTCAGGAAAATCCCACTAGGACAGCTGAACTTTATTTGGGGTTAATCAGAGTCTCTTTAACTGATGGCAGGTGTGTACCCAAGATGACTGAATGCTGTAATTAAATCAAAGGGTGCTTCATCAAAATATCAGTTTAAGGGTGTGCACACACAACAAAGTATTAGTTTAAGGGTGTGCACATTTATGCAATCAGCGTATTGTATGTTTTTTATTTTTTATATTTTTCCCCTAACAGGTTTGTTTGTTTTAAAATTGAATTGTACAGGTTATAGGTCACATTAAAGATGGGAAAAGTTTTGAAATTATTTTTTGTGGTCCCTTTTTTTATATCACAAAAAACTGGCATTTTAACAGGGGTGTGTAAACTTTTTTATATCCACTGCATGTTATGCTGGTGTGGTGAGCCGTAGTAGACAGGAATGCAGTGCACTCCATTTCACTATACAGTGGTAAGCTCTGCACTGCAGGAGTTTCAAGGAAAGAGGGCCACTAGGGTTCATCGCTGAATACTGGGCTGACTACACTGAAGGGGCATTTTAATCCTAGCCAACAAACTGAGTTAAAAATCAAACCCTGTAACTTATGTTTATGAGATGACGACTGTAACCATTATGCCAAACCAATCAAACTGTGCAGCACAGAGCATCCAGTAATATAATTAGTCTAAAACTAATGCATTGTGCAATCAGCCTTGCAGCCTACAAAACTCTACCCTAAACTGATTCTGATGTGGAAAAAATGCAGTTAGGCTGTGTGGCATACAGTATAATGTGGCACTACTGAAGTGAATATGAAGCATCACAAAGGCAGCCATTCAGCCTATTTTTTACAAGTGAAGGGTACTGCAATGGGTGCAGCATATGCACCATCTTATGCTATTATTTATATGGATTCATTTGAAAAAATGTTTATTTATTCAACTGATTTTTTTAAAAATAATGTGGTTTTGTATAAACGTTTTATTGATGACTTGATTTTCATTTGTAAAAGGGGATTTGCTTCAATTCTTTGATTTTTTTGAGACATTGAATAATAATGAACAAAATCTGAATTTTTCATATGAGGTTAATAGGAATGAAATTAATTTTCTTGATTTGACATTATTTGAAAAAGAAAATAGAATTGAATTCAGACCCTTTAAAAAGCATACATCAGTGAATATGTTTTTGCATGCGACCAGTATGCATCCCCCACATTTATTGAGAGCATTACCTTATGGGGAGTTTAAGATAATCCATAATCATACTAGCATAGATTTTGAGGTGGAAATTGAACTCAATAAAGTATATTTGAAATTATTGGACAGAGGATACAATCAAAATCATTTGTTAAGATGTTGGGATAGTACCATTGGAAAAAGTCCTATGCAACCTAGTTTAGGGGTTAACACTTATAAGACCATGAAAATGGATGAATTAAGCAAAGATAGTGAGAAAATATTTTTTGTTACAAAATTTATAACTTTTTCTAATAAACTTGCATTATTAGTTAAAAAATGTTGGTATTTGATAAGTGAGGATGAGTCTATAGGCCAACTATTTCCACAATCTATTACTTTTTCTTACAAAAGAGGAAAAAATCTAAAAGAAATATTAAATAATAATCTAATAAATTTGGAGAAACCTACTTCTGTTAAGGTGGGCACTTTTGTTTGTGGTTCTTGTAGTGTGTGTGATAAAGTTATAAATGTGAAATCCATAAACAAAGTTAATCATAGTCCTAAACATTATTTTAATTGTAAATCTACCAGTGTTGTATATATATTGGGGTGTTCTTGTATTCACACATGGTATATAGGACAAACTAAGAGAATGGTGAAAGTAAGAATACTGGAACATTTGAAAGATATTAGGAATTCTAATGAATCCAGTCCAGTTGCAAAACATTTTCTTGATAAACATGGTGGTTCCACTAACAGCTTAAGATTTAGTGTTTTGGGGAAACCTTTTGTTCAAAGAGGAGATAATATAGTAAACAAATTATTAGAGTTAGAAACTAGAATGATATTAAAATTTAACACTTTAAAACCAAATGGTCTAAACCAGGAATTGGGTATATAATAAAAAATATTTTCAGCATCTTCATATGTTAGAGTGTATTTATATTCACATATTTATGTGCATATGTACACACATATACATGTGTATAATTTAATTAAAGTGTATATGTGTGTGTGTATTCATTTGTGTACATATTTATATATATTTTATATATACATTATATTTATTTATTTATGTGTTAAAGTGTGTTATGTCAATATGTTCATTATCAATTTATATGCATAGTTAATTATACATGAAACAAATTATATATGAAACAAACGAATGTTAAAAAAGTTTTTTTCTAAGGTCACTTTAAGTAAAAGTTTCATTTTTTTATTTAATTGAAACTTTAATTGATTAATTAACTAATTGTTTCATATTAAATGGTATAAAATGTACCATCATGATGGATTAAAATGTGATCCTTGAAGGCAAATTGCCGAGGTACCAGATCGTTGGAACAATAAAGGAATTACTGGTGAAGTACACGCTGATTTGTGTGTATTTATATATTGCAGCCTACAAAACTCTACCCTAAACTGATTCTGATGTGGAAAAAATGCAGTTAGGCTGTGTGGCATACAGTATAATGTGGCACTACTGAAGTGAATATGAAGCATCACAAAGGCAGCCATTCAGCCTAGACCATCTCCATGTGCCTTCTTTAGTACATCTTTAACTGCCCGTTCATGCAAGTGGGAGTATTCCATGGTATTAAAAATCTGAAGAAGTTCACAGGCTTTGGTGAGACGAAAGCATTTATTATCTAAATATTTCATGCCATGTGCTTTTGGGCATCTGTGGTTATTGATTTTTAGTTTTGTTTTTCCACAGTTCAGATTTTTAGTTCATTCCATGGTATTACTAAACTCATTCCAAAACACTACAAAGTTGTAAGAGCCAGATGTAATTGCCAATTGCAAGATGTGTGAGAAAAGTCAAAAGGTTGACAAGGCAGAAGATAAAGCCAGGGTACTTTGCTGCATTTACCTGTTACTGAAAAAACATTTCAGTACTGGGGCACCCACATTTATTTATTTATTTATTTGAAATTTGTTAAGTGGGATAGTCCATCTGAGTGGAAGCCCTGCGAGAAAAACTCCACAGTAAAAGTAAGCAAGAAAAATTTACAAAATTGAAGATGAATACAATGAAAAATATACAGTAAAACAGTTAAGCAAATGTAGATAATGCTCCACAGTACAATATAGTAAGAGGCATTATAACATAGAAGAAAAAACATAGCAAAGAAATATACAATAAGCCATGTGAATGAATTTATATTACACATTGGTTTATCTTCAGAGGGTAATTGTATAATATAGTGCAGTTGTTAAGTACATTATGGGAGTAGGGAAGGTAGGAATAAAGAGGATAGTGATACAGAAAGGAGTGGGTTCATGTGGGAAGATTAGAGGCAAATCCATGTGCTATTAAGGTACCGTCTGAAAGTTTTCTTGAATTTGTGGATGTAGGAAATGTTTCTAAGGGTCACAGGGAGCTTGTTCCATACAAGAGCAGAGAAGTAGCTGTAGAGATTCTGTCCAATAGGTTTTTTAGGTTTGTGAATTAGTAAGAGACATTGGTCAGAGCTTCTGAGAGATCAAGGGGGCTTATAGAGGGAGGTAAGTGAGAAAATGCTAGTGCCAGATAAGGGCTTATTCAAAATAGTATGGATAATGAGAAGTTGGGTAAATAAGAGTTGGTTAGGAAACTCCAGCCAGCTGTGAGTGTCTGGACAGCATGACAGTGGTGTGATCTTGAGGGCAGATTGGCTGCAAATCTTGCAAGTTTGTTGTAGATGGTTTCAAGTTTGGAAAGTAGTAAGGACTGTAAGTTGGTTAAAATTTGAGAGCTATAAAAGAGGTTGGGGAGAAGGTAAGCTTGGGCTAGTGAGATCCTGGAGGTGGGTGTGAGGAACCTTTTGTTTCTGTAGAGTAAACCAAGCTTTTGATGGGTTTTCTTGATGCAGTTAAGTACATGAAGGTCACATTTTAGTTGATCATCTACTATTACTCCAAGCAGTTTAGTGCTGGATTCAGCTATGATTGTAGTGTTGTTGAAGGAAGAGATGGTGAATGAGGATTTAAGATGGTAAAGGGATTTGGGGAGGAAGAGAAGAAGTTTTGTCTTTTTAGGTTTTAGTTTGAGTTGGTTGTTAGTAAGCCATGTTTCAGTGAGGTTGAAAGATGTTTGGGTCAAAAATGTTTGTGTCAGAGTTAGCAGGTCAGTGGGACTGTCAGAGATAAAAAGTATGGTGGAGTCATTTGCATACTGTATGAGGGAAGACTGAGGCCAGGATGTGTGAAGTTGGTTAGTAAAAATGTTAAAAAGGAGGGGGACTAAAGTAGAGCAGAGCAGAGAGCCATTTTACAGATTGCAGTATGTCTGTGAGGTAGCTACTGAACCAGGAGATAGTTGCTGAGGAGCGGTTGAGTTGAGAGAGTTTGGAGAGGAGGATGAGAGAGAAACAGCGTCAAAGACTTTCGAGAGATCTAAAAAGATGCAGGACACTAGTTTAGCATTATCTCTAGAGATGGAGTTAGTTAAGAAAATAAGTGCAGTAGTGGTGCTGTGATGGGGGCAGAAGCCATGTTGAATAGGGGTAGTTAGGTTTTCAAATTGTTTAGTTTTGGGTGGTTTCTGAGGGTCTGACATTTCCACAAAAACAATTTCCCCTGAAATTATTTGCCCAACCATAACCACTTGATTCTGATGATTGCTCAAGACTGCTGTGTGGCTGTATGCTATTTAGGGGAGTTTCCCCAGTTCCCCACTGTTGTCCAACTGCATATTTGATATATACATTCAGGAGTTTGCCCCCCAAAAAAATAAATGCGGGCACAAATATGCTTGCCCTTTGCAAAAAATGTTTCCGTTTGTTTGTGCCATTAGTATACATGTAGTTTCTCTGCTTTATTGAGATGTTTCCTAAATGTTTTCCAGTATTCATGTCCCTGCCTTACATAGCAGAAGCATGATTTCAGCATCTGGTTTAATTTAGTTTATTTATTGTTTATTTTTTGTCAGAGTGGGCTGTAACCTTTTCAGCCATGACCCCAGCCAGAGACACCACCATTTAATTATAATCAGTGGCAGCTGCTAACTTAAAAGTAATAGGGGCAGGAAGCAAATGCATGTTTGGAGATAGAGTGGTATGGGGCTCTGTTATGGCAGGTCAGTGACTTTTCCTGTGATCAGTCAACAGATGGTGTCCATTACTTTCATCAACACACACACTGCCTCAGTACAAATAATTATAACCACTTTGTGGACCAGATACAACTCAGATGTTTGACTGCAGTCATCAAGCCCAGATGTAGTTGAAATGGAGCCCTGGACAAAAGATGTTATGGACATTGTACACTGGCCCACTCTGCACCTGCCCAATGGCTCACCCCTGCCCCATCCATCCTGGCTCCACACTATTCAGGTAGATTATTTTTTTCTGGTATTTTTAAATTTTGTCTTATATTTTAGGTTTTTCTCCATCCTTTTAACACACCCACACTGGACAAGACTCAACTGTGGTAAGTGTAGATGAATTAACTGTAATAAGCTGGGGTTCTGGGGACCACTATGTCCCCAGAAGTCACACTGGTCTAAATACTTTGACATGCATTATTTTGATTATTTGATGACCTTTAAAATGATTAAGGAAAGCAATTGTTTTATTTTTTTCTTTCAAGAAAAATAATTTTTGTCTAAAGCTTAATGTTATTTAGTGTTTAGCACTCTTTTTTTGAGTTATATATTTTAAACTTAAGGGCAAGGATGTTGTTGGCAAAGGCTAAGGATGTTGTTGGCAAAGGCTTTACATGAGTCATGTCCTGATGTCTGGACTTCATTTGTAGCTATTTCTACAAGCTTGTAGAATGATGTGACTGGACCCTGAGATATTTGAGGCTACAGAGGTAATAATATGGCCACATGGGTCTGATATATTTAGCAAGAGGAGAAGAAAAGTCTCTTAATATTCCCAAAAACCAGAGTTCTCTGCAGGTACTTTCTTACTAACCACATACACAGTTTTAGAAAAACTTGACTGCACTGAGTCTGTAAGCTCATTGCAGGTTTTAACTGCCTTTTGCAGTCCTTCAGTAACACAAGATCATCAGTAGATGAAATCCTTCTAAGGATGTTAATGCCTTATAAGAACTAGATAATAGAAAAGATAAAAAAAGAATAGATTCCAGAACTGAACAGTAGAGTCTGAACAGATTTCTCATAGTCTAAAACTAATAGGCCTACTAGAGAGTCAGTGTGAGAACCAGTGTAGTGCATCACTGGAAAAGCCCAAACGTATAAGAGAATGAGAGAATGAAAAAAAGCTCCATGTATTTTTAAAGTCAATAATCATGCTTCGGGTTTTTATTCATTTATCCATATTTTCAGACATGTAGTCAGTGGCTAAAATAGTATTAATGTAGTGCATTTTTTATGAACACCTTGATGGAATGGAATGGTGCTGATAACGAGTACCTGGCTATATATAATCTTCTCAAGTGTTGTCATGGTTGTATATGCTCTAAAGTTTTCTGGCAGCAGTGTTAGGTTTGTGTAATAGAGCTAATACTATGGATGTTTGCTTGTGAGGGAGTATACCAATCTGTAAGGTTAAAGTAAATATATATGGAATGGTCTGGAAGTTAAAGAGGAATTTTGTTGTCTGAGGAGAAATCTAGGTTGGAAAGAGTCACTAAGATGTGATTTGTTAGTACATAGCTTAGTAAGTAAGTAGTGGACAGAATGCAATGAAATTGCTTTATGGAATTTTGGGATGTAGTCTGTTTGGTAGGGTAGCAGGTGGGTGTGTTAAAAAAAAAAAAAGAGTGAAGCAGGGATTTGGGATTCAAAAGACAGAGTTGAATTTATAATAGCATTTACAGAAAGGAAAGAGGAGGCATGTTTATGGCTACTGATGTTTGGATTTCTGTCCAAAACTCTTTTCGTGAGATGATCATTTTTGTTGAGGTTGACAGTAGGCAGATTTAACTGACTTAAAAGCATTTCAATATTCCCTTTCAAGTGACCTCAGTCTTATTTGTAGACTTCCATAAGTGCCATAAATTATCTTTAGACATTTTTTAAATTCAGAAGTATGTCATGGGCAGTGATTTCCATGGGTTTGACTTTGCCTGGGGGATGAATACCATTTTGAATGCATTTATATTACAAGATCAAATGCTTAGGTGATCAAACACCTAAACATTGAACTTGTAAAATCGAACCCAAAAACGTCGAACGGGGCAGAAAAACACATTGGTCAGCCATGAAAAAAAAAAACTTTACACCCATACTAAGTGGGGGATTGCACCTCCCACACCCCCCCTAACTAAATATACCAACTCCGAGATCACTCTACAGTAGACAAAATGGCAAAATACGGCGAACGGCCAAGGGAAATCTTTCCCTGCATTAAATCAGCCATTCGCTGTTTTTGCTTTCGATATTACAAGCTCGATGTTTAAGTGTTTGATCACCTAAGCATTTGATCTTGTAATAGACCTTTTTGAATTCCTAGGAGTGTACACATAATACCAAGAGAGAGCATCATTTGGTTTAGATTACATAATGATGACTACCTAGAGTTTGGAGTTTAGGACGTTATCTCTGTTAGATGTAGAGATTCAACATTTTATGAAGACTGCTGGCAGTTTTTATTTGTTAAAGGACCCAAAAAAAGAAGTAAGCAGTGGTCATTCAGGTAATAAGGAAGGATATTTTGAGTGAGCTGGAATTTTTCTGGAAAGAAGAGCTAGGAGCGCGTTATCAGCTGAGTGAGAACACAAGTTCATAAAGTATTGAAAACTAAGTGTGATTGTTACTTTAGCCTGACTATATTCATCTATCAGTCATGTAAAATGACAGTAACCTTTTTCTTATCCTAACTACGGACTGTTCATCAATGTGCAACTGTTATGACATATTTTCTTAAGTCATATTTATTGCAGTACTTTCAGAAAAGCATGTTAATAAATAAAACATCTGCATAAATGTGAAGTTTATTTTTATTAACCTGTTTCATGGGCTGGTAGAACACTATTTTTAGACATTACCCAGGTGAATGGCAAAAACATATATAAACCAAAGTGCTCAAGGAACAGTCAACATAAATGTAGAGCATAATTCAAAATGTGTGCAGTAGTAAGTATATGGGCCTTAAAGAACTATAACAAGTATATATAAAGCCAAGCAATGTAAATAACTGAGTATTAATATATTAAAGAGGTATATACATTATTTACAAAACTGGCAAATCTATACAAAGCTTTCAAGATAATCAACTTAACAACTAATATAAGTTAATGAATTTTCTGACAGAGAAGTAATAAGAGGAATTAAGGTGGTTATCCATTGTGTAAAGTAACAGGCAGTATTATCTAAAGTATATTATGATCATGCTCATATACTCTAATCAAAGAGGAAACCTACACTTACATCATTTAAATTGCACCTTTATATGTTGGAGTACTTCCCTTGTGTGGTTAAAGCATTTCTCAGAAAAACAAAAAAGAAAATACATGTTCAAATTTGAACAGAAGTTGAAAAAGAGATTTTAAAGAGACATTTAAGCAAATGTTGTAAATAAGTTATAAGCATTAGCAAAGTGTATAATAGAGGATTATGAACTGCTGGATGGGACTGTCATATTGTAATGAAAATAGAAAAATAAGAAATTGTTCTTATCCCTACTATGACAAATGTAGAAGGTAATATGAGTGTTGTAAATTATTGGGGACAACCTAAAACATATTTTTTCAGTGCAAAAGATCATTTGATGAGTAACTGTGATAAGACCATATGTTAAAGACTTTCGGCTTTTCCAAGTTAGGGGTCTCCACAGCAGAACTCCAGTCCGATCATGATTGGCAGTGGATTTTTATGGTGCCAAGTTGCCAGCCCAATGCCAACCTTCAATGAAGGCATGCCCATTTATGCCCACACCTACCTGCATGTCTTTAGCGTCACTCAACCACGGGGAGAACATGCAGACTCCACACAGAATGTGCTCCACCCAAGAATCAAACTGGAGAACCTCTTGCTGTGAGGCCACAATGCTAACCGCTGCACCACCATGGCTGACATAAGACCATATATTATATTTGTCAGAAACAGGTCATGATGCAAAAAAAGGCATAATGAAATGTTATAAATGTAATAAGAGTAGACATTTATGAAAGGATTGGAATACATAGAAAGAGGATGAAGAAGAAGAAAACAAAAGTCAGGACAGTATATGGAGAGAAGAAAAGGTCTCAATAAAAGATAAAGGTGAAGCAGGGAAGCAAGATCATAGTAAAAACAAAGATAAGGAAAAAGAAAGATTAAACAGAAGACATTGTAGAAGAACATTCTGAAAGTGATGAGGAAGATATAAATTGGAAAATAGTGAAAGGTAAAAATAATTATATTGGTAATACAGTAAGGGATAAGTATAATAGAGAAAAAGATAGGAAATGGATAATGCAAATGAGACAAATACTTCAAATTTACACAATTTCTGGTAAGCTGCAACATGAACATGACAATTTTAGAGTTACTTCAGTAAATGCAAATAATATTAAAATATAAGTAGAAGAATAACCATCATAAATTGGTTTAGTAAGTTTGATGTCAATGTAATAATATTGGAAAATGTAAGATTGTTGACACAAGAGAGATTACAAAGAAAGTGTGTGGAGGAGATACAGCACAGAAGCTAGGAAAGGAACTATGCTCTTGCATAGGTGTACTTTGTAGAAAGTCAGAGAAATGTTAAATATAACATTGATAATGAAAAGATTAACTGTTGTAGATCTCAGATGGCATAATCAGGTATATAGACTTATAGCATTTTATGCTATGTTGGGTCTACCTCAAAATGAATGAAATACCACATACCCAAATACTACATCACCAAAATGAGATCTCCGAAACCTTAGTTGAACAAATGACCATGTTGTCAAAACATTTCCCCAGTAAGTATCCAGTTGGCCAACATGAGGGAAGTTGCTCTTTTCCCCACTGTAGTGTGAGCCCAGATTTGGTATATTTAATTAGGGGGATATGGGGAGTATAGTCCCCCACATTGGTAGGTTGGAGATATGTGTGGTGTATTTTTTTGTTAAATGTTGGTCAAGAGTGAATACTTAGTGGGAAATGTTTCTGCAACATGGTCATTTGTTCAAATAAGGTTTTGGAGATCTCGTCCCTGTGATGTTGTCTTCAGGTAAGTGATATTTTGTTCTTTTGAAGTAGACCCACCTGTGCAACAAGCAAAGAAAGGAACATTTTATTCCATAAAATTCTGGATTTTGTAGCAATTAATATAAATATAATATTAACAAGAAATGTTAATTGTGATTTGAGAGGAAAAAAGAAGAAAATACAGTTTATTTCTTGAATGTATAAAATGTTACAATCTAAAGATTTGGAATAATAACTTGTGGACATTTAGTCAAGGTGTATATAAGACTGAAATAGATTATTTTATTGTATCACAAGGTTTAAATATAGCTGAGGGAGAGATACTTGTAACAGGCTTTTCAGATTATTCAGTCATATGGATAGAGATACAGGAAAATAAGGAGTATATCAAATTTGGGAAAAAGGAATAAAAAGAATAAATGAGAAATTATGGGATGAAATGTGAAGGAAATAAATATGCAGTTATGGAAAGATTACATTTCCACTAGAGTGCGTTATAAAAACTGGTCCGAGTTGTGGCTAGCTTTTAAAGAAAAATACAAAAAAATGTTTTTAGAATGACATAAGAAAAGTCGAAAAAACAAACTATAAAACAATATGTATAGATCCTTTAAAGGATTTGGAAATGATAGAGAATATTATATGACAGAATGGAAAATGTATGAAAAGAATCATGAGAAAATTAAAGAATTTTTATTTAAGCAAAGATATTGCTTACAAGGTAAAAGAGAAGCAGTATAAGCTTATTTGAATAGCATAGTTAGAGATAATGCTATTATCATGACAGAAATGAAAGATGATAGAGGAGAGGTAAGGAGAGCTTAGGAACTAATATGAGTATTGTAATAAATTATGTAAAGAAAATGTTTCAGGATAGAAAGAAAGTACAAAAAAGAATGACGTTAAAAAATTAACAGAACAAGAATTAGAAAATGAGATTTACTTATATAAATTATATAAGGTACTTGGATATGTTAATTTACAGTCAGTTTCAGGACCAGATGGAATAGGATACCAATTTTATAAGAATTTTACAGATGACAGAAAAAAAAGACTTCTTAAAAGTTATGAATGAAGGATTAAATAAAGTTTTTAATTATAAAAAATTGTGCAGTTGTATAATTAAATTTGTATGGAAAAGGAAGATAAAAATAAAATTGAAAATTGCAGACTTAATAGTATTGAAAAGTGCAGATTATAAGATTTTTATGAAAATAATTTAGAAGAAACTGGAAAGTAAAATGAAACATTATGGAAGATAGTACATATAATTTAATAGGAAAAAGATGTCATGAATGGTTATTAATAGTAAGGGAAATTGTGAATGACATTATAAACAGGGCTGATGAAACCAAGATGAGGATAGAAATTTTAAATAAAGCATTCGATACACTACAACACTAACTTACATGGACAGTTATGGAGAACATCGATGTCTGTGCTGTGACAGAAACCTGGTTCAAGGCTCCTGAGAGCACCCCAGCGCTATCAGGTTTTACCTCATATCATGCGTTCCGGCCCCAAAATCCGGACAATATCAAGAAAGGAGGGGGGGTATCCATATTCATCAAGGACACCCACACCTCAAGACTGGTGGCAACGCACGATGCATCAGAGACCATCCAGGTGCAATTAACCATAGGCAAGACTGCTCTGCAAATTGTAGCATGTTACAGGCCACCCTCACAAACTCAGGAACCTCACATGGCCTTCCTGAAAACACTAGAGGGGATAAATGTATCACCAAACACCATCATACTAGGTGACTTCAATTACCCTAATATAGACTGGGAACACTACTCAAGCCCAAACACCCTAGCCCAAAAGTTCCTGGAATTCATAAACTCAAATGCCATGGAACAACTAGTCACCATCCCCACAAGAGGAGATAACATACTTGATCTCATCATCACGAACATGGGAGCACAATGTTCAACCCCGAAGTATACCCTCACTGGTGAGATCAGATCACAAACTAATCTCGCTGGAGGTCCTCATCCCACCCCACCTGAAATAAAAAGACCACAGTAAAGAACTTCTCAAAAGCCGACTTCACACTTCTAAAGACTAGTGTGGTCTCCTTTAAGGCCCCAAGCCGGCGGAAAACAGTACTCAAGCCGCTGAATCACTTACAAATGCCTTCTACCAGCACCTGCAGGACTGCATGGATAAGGCAATCCCAAGCAAAACAAAGACTCTTTGTACCAAAGGCAAGCGTCCAGTCTGGTGGACCCCAGCCATAAACAAACTCTACAACAAAAGGAGGAAGCTACTACAAGATAGAGCAAAATCCTTAAAAGGTAAGACACCCTTGATCACTATAAGTAAAAACTAAGAGCTCTCATAAAATCATCCAAAGCAAATTTCGAGAGAAAAATAGCTAAAGACTCAAAAGACAATCATAAGGCCTTCTTTAGCTATGTTAGAAACCTAGGAGGAAACTCCCAGATATGCTCAGAACTAGTTCAAAATGATGTGAAGATTACTGATCCTACAGACATTGCCAACATACTGGCTGACAGGTTCAGTGCAAACTTCTCCCCTCCCCAAAGGAGAGATATCTATACCAAACGATTGCAGCCCCCAAACATCTCCAGCCCAAGTGAGAACTGCTCTCTCCAAAGCAAAAAACACAGCATCCATGGGACCTGATGGTGTCCCCGGCTGTGTGCTTCACGAACTCAATGAGGAATTAAACCCACAGCTAGGACAGCTGTTTAATCAAAGTCTTACCTCTGGATACGTACCCAGGGAGTGGCGCACTGCAACTGTGGTCCCACTTCACAAAGGCGGTGCCTCCACCGACCCTGGAAATTACCGCCCATTAGCTTGACTAGCCTTATCTGCAAAGCCATGGAGAGGATCATAATGGACCTCATAAATAAAGACATAAGGAATTTGCAGACTTTGGATCCAACCCAGTTTGGCTTTGTCAAAGGCAGATCATGCCTTTTAAACTTGGTTGACTTTTGAAACAGTCACCAAAGCCATTGATGAGGAAAGGCAGTCCATACAGCCTACCTCGATCTGGCTAAGGCCTTGATACAATACCCCACTCGGGTATCATTGAAAAACTCATCAGCTTAAATGTTAACCCATACATCACAAGATGGGTTGCAAACTGGCTGAGTGACAGAACCCACAGGGTCAGAGTTGCTGGCGCCATGTCAGACTCAAAGCCTGTCACAAGTGGTGTCCCACAGGGCTCAGTCCTGGGCCCACTCTTGTTTGGCATCTACTTTTTTCGAAGTACAAGCAAACACAGGAGGGTTATGGCTGACAAAGTTTGCAGATGACTGCAAACTGGGCGCCATAGTAGAAAACACTTCTGACACAGATATCCTTCAGAAGGGTCTCACAGAAACGGATAACTGGTGCCAGAGCCACGGCCTAAAGTTAAATGCCAAAAAATGCATAGTCATACCCTTCGGGAAAAACAAGGTTACCCCTAGCTACCAAATAGGTGGCAATCCACTGAACACAGAAGAAGTTATCAGAGACCTGGGGACCCAGGTTGATAGTAGTCTGTCATTCGACACCCATGTAGCTAAGGTAGTTAGGAGGACCTTCTACATTGCCCACCTTATCATGAAGGGATTCTCATCTAGATCAAGGGAGGTCATAGTCTCCCTTTACTCATCACTCATCAGACCAATGATTGAGTACAATGCCCCATTCGGAATGTATCTGACCCGACACTTGCAGCAGCTGGAGAGGCCACAAAAGTTCCTCACCAAAAGGATAAAGGGTCTCAAAAATCTGTCCTATACTGCCTGACTGAAAGAACTCCAGCTCTATTCAGTCGCTTACCGCTTGCTCAGAGGTGACCTTTGCCTAACATACAAGGCCATGTCAAACCCAGATTTGATGAATATGCTTCACCTCAAAAAATCTAGATCCATCAGAACCACAAGGGCGGGAGACTTAAACCTCGACACGGCTATTAATAGGACGTGCTGGAGGGATAGATTCATCACCCAAAGACTCCCTATGCTGTGGAACAAAATCCCGGTACATGTGAGGCAGAGCACCTCGCTGGCCTTGTTCAAGAGAAATCTTGACCAATGGATTGGAGATCGCAGATATACCCCAGGGATTACCTCAGTGTCACTGCTCGACAGAGGCACAGCAAAATAATGGGTATAGTTCCCCATACTAAAGGGGTGGCGTAAGCCACAAAACAATGGGCTAGGCTTGTAAATGCCCTCGGGCAGATAGCCTAGTATGAACCTATGAACCTATGAACCTAAAAGTATAACATTAATGAGAAAATTAAGAATGCATGTTGTTCTGCATATAATAAAAATAAAGTAAAGTAAGAATTTTAGTGAATAGATGATTACGCAAATAAATAGATATAAAGAATGGCATACATCAAGGATGTCCTTATGAGTAGCATATCATTTGCATTAGTTATGAATGTATTAGTTAGAGATGTACATTTGCATAAAAGGGAGTTACTTATTACTAATAGGATTATAATTCCAGTTATACTCACTTATGCTGCTGATGATATATTGATTATGAGAAACAAAGTCTGGATGCAGTTGTATGTTATGCGGTGTATATTAGATGATCGAACTTTTAAAAGTTCCACTGTCATATGGTCAACACCATATGATCGAATTTTTGAAAGTTCAAACATTTTAATGGAGATCTCTGTACAACATGGAACGGGAAGAGTTCTCTTTTCTCCACTGTAGTGTGATCTTGGAATTGGCATATTTAAAGAGCAGGGGGTGAGTTGCAGGGGGGCTTGCCCCCCTTCTTAAAATGTTAAGGTAGGTTATTTGTGTAGTTTATTCTTTTTTATTAGATGTTTGAACTTTTAAAAGTTTGATCATAAGGTGCTGACCATATGACAGTCGAACTATTGAAAGTTCGATTATTTAATATAGACCATGTTATGTACATCAGTGTTTGAATATAATAGGTGTGACTTCAAATAAACAAAAAAGTAAAGGACGGTGATACAGCAAAGATAAGAGGAGTGACTTTTTCAGTGAAAGAAATGTCTGAATTAGCAATACGATTTGAGGGTAAAAATGTAAGGAGGAAGAAAAGAATAGCATGACAGATGAAACAAAACACTGAAGCTATCATTTAATAAAAATATGTTTATTTGATTAATTCAGTTATACTGGGAACAATTGCATCTTTAGCTAGTGTCTATATGTTGCCAGTGATCTATGAAAAAGAAATACTGCAAGTATTTTTTTTTCTTTTTTGTTTGGTTCAAGATTGAATTCTGTGAAGAGAGGAGACATATATAGATAAAGAAGGTGGAGGATTAGGATTAATAAACCCAGTTGTTTATTCTGTTTCTTTGAAATTGTATAAATGTTTTGTTTTGGATGAATGATAAAAAGAGAAGGTGGTAGTAAATTTACTAAACTGTAAATATGAGCTCACTGGGATATGTTAAAAAATACAAAAGAGGAAAATAATGTATAAATGAAGAAATGAGATGTTAAAGAAAAAATAATTCTTATGGAAAATAAAAAATTGAAGAAATAGAAAATGAGAAGAAAGTGTGGTATACAAATATCATGATACAATATTATTATGT
This sequence comes from Protopterus annectens, assembly GCF_019279795.1. Taxonomy (NCBI): domain Eukaryota; kingdom Metazoa; phylum Chordata; order Ceratodontiformes; family Protopteridae; genus Protopterus; species Protopterus annectens. The sequence goes on from NC_056728.1 coordinate 184,450,535, forward strand.
TAATCCTTGGGCTGACCCAGTGAATGAAACAGTTAAAGCTACACAATTACAACAAGCATGGTGTAATAAACAAATAGAATGTTAAGATTTTTTATGGAGATTAGTAATTAATAAATTACTTATAAAAGGAAATATGCCATATTAAAAACAAAATCAGTGAAATAGTTTGTATATATTGTGGTGAAGAAGAAACTACAGAGCATGTTTCTCTTACAATGTATAAGTTGGAAAATTTGGGGAAAAATTATGTGAAGAAAAGTTTTTGAAAATATAAAAGATATAACTGAAAAACATGGATATGATTATGTATAGATATTGTAGCCATAAGACTAAGGAATATGGGGTTCATGTCAGTCCACCGACAAGTCGGAAGACCGACATTCACTCCACCGACACATGAAAAGATCGACAGCGCAAACACGGACATTTAACAGGTAAGACTTTTAATTTCGCTAATCATGCCTACCATGGTTTAGTAAGTGTGGCAGTGTTATGCATGTGTGGTAGGCATGATTAGCGAAATTAAAAGTCTTACCTGTTAAATGTCCGTGTTTGCGCTGTCGATCTTTTCATGTGTCGGTGGAGTGAATGTCAGTCTTCCGACTTGTCAGTGGACTGACATAAACCCGGAATATGTTAGGAAAATAGTAAAAGGTTATTTTACATTGTGTGAACCATTTGGAAAAAAAGGATACATACAGTCATGATTAAAGGTAAATGAAGAGTAGCAGTAATTTAAAAAAAATAGATATTGGTGGGGGTCAAATAAGGGTAATTAAGATAAAAGTTGAACACAATAATGAAAAGTAAGATATTTATGATTTTATGACAATAACAGAAAGGGATAGAAAATTGTACACTGTATAACCTGTAAAAATCTAAGTATGAAAATAGTATTGTGACAAATATTTAAAGACCCCCCCCCCCTACTCTTTGGAGCCGCTAGAAGCAGCAGCATGCAGGAGGAGAGAAGACTATGGAGAGTTTGGAAGTGGAAAGTGGGAATTTGGGGAACATTTTAGAGTACTTTCAGTAAATATGAACAATGTTAATAACACTGAAAGAAGATTTGGGTAACTGGAATGGTGTGCTAAATGTGATGTGGATGTTATTACGTTAGAGAATTTTAAGATTCCTGACAAGTGCAAAAAGACTTGACAGAATTCCATACCACTTCCTTGCAAGCTATAGGTCCCCTTCTATATGACCCAGAAAACACATAACATGTTTAAGCTTACTAAAAACTCACCTTCCAACCGAATACCATATTCATGGGTGACTTTAATTACCTCAGTATTAACAGGAAATCATATACAACAACACATGTGCAGGCACAGAGATTACTGGATTTTGTAACTACAAACATCCTACACCAGATTGGCAGTATCTGGTCCTCACTAATATGGGATCGCACTGCACACTCCCTTTGACGTAAAAATGGGTTTATGTATGTGCCTTGAGTGCTGTTTGACTTACAAATGGAGCTGCTATACATCTGCAAGTCAAACAGTGCAATTATCACCTGATCTAGGGTTCTAAACATAGTCAGGGACTCAAAACAAAACATGCTGTAGGGACAGATGTGTCTCAGAGATTACCCTTCTTTGGAACAGGCTTTCTGTTCATGTTAAGCAGAGCCCTTCCCTGGCCCTCTTCAAATTCAGTTTGGATCAATGGATGGGGAATTGCAAATTCACACATAGGTAGAGCCAATGTCCCTTATGGGCAGGGGCAATCTGTAAGAAGCTCAATGGATAGGCACACACCCATGCCATTCTCTTGCCTCTAGGGGCCATATATTGCATACAATTGGATTATATTAGCTAGGCTTGTAAGGGCTCTTGAGCCATTAACCTAGTAATCTCATATGAACCTGTGGGAAAAAAACAGAACCCCAGCTAATTCTGGAGTGTTCAGAAGCTACTCTAAGGCTATTAAATGATCACCTGTCAAAATTTCAAGCACCCATAAACCCTGAGAACACCACTGTCTAAACAGAACTCTTCACAGAAACCATATGCAATCATGTTAATAGCTGCATAAAAGCAGCTGTACCTATGAGGAACAGGTACAGAACTAACTCAAAAAACAAGCCACCCTGGTGGAATCACATCATCAGTATGCAGTATAACAGAAGGAAGAAAAAAAATGGCAAAATTTAGTAGGTGTAGCACCCAGCAGGATAAAAGCACTCTTATAAAACTAAATAAACAACTCAGAGGACAAATAAAGTCTACCAAAGCAAGCCAAGGCCTACCACAAGGCATAGATGGGCCCTGACAGTATTCTAGGATGACTTCTAAATAGCATGAAACATGACCTATTAGACCCTCTGGAATTGTTATTTAACCATAGCCTCCAAACAAGCTTCATGCCTCAAGAATAGTGAATAGCAATAGTCATGCCTCTGCAGAAAGGTGGGCCATCTACAGATCTTGGAAACTACAGACCCATAAGTCTCACTAGTCTCGTATGCAAAGCCACAAAAAGAATTATCATGGAAATGATCATTAATCACATAGGAAAGCTGCAGACACTGGACCCAACCCAAACTGGGTTTGTCAAGGGCAGGTCATGCCTGGTGAACGTGTTTGAGAAGGTCACCAGAGCAATGGATGAGGGCAAAAATTGTTCATACTGCCTACCTTGACCTGGCCAAGACATCTGACAATACCCTACTTGGGCATTGTTGATAAACCCAAGAGGTTAAATATAAACTCTTAGATCACCCAGTGGTTAGCCATCTGACTCACAGACAGGACCCAAAAAGTTAGAACTGGGGAGTCCACCTCTGCAAAGGCTCAAGTCACAAGCAGTCAGAGATCAGTCCTAGGGAAACTTCTTTTTGGCATTTACTTCTCTGAAGTCAAGTCTTGTGCTAAGGGCCTCTTTCTGACCAAATCTGCACATGACTGCAAATTAGGAGCATTCATAGAATCCCCACCAACACTAATGTTCTCCATGAACAGCTGACAAAGACAGATAATTTGTGCGAGAGCCATTAACTAAAACTAAATGCCAAGAAATGCATAATAGTATCCTTCAGGAAGTCATCCATCCCTGGTAGATATATTGACAACACACTCCAAAGAGTTGACTCAGTAGACAGGAACTTTGGGGACACATGTAGACAGTAATCTAGTCTTTGAACACCATGTGTCTACATTAGTAAGGAAATCATTCCCATGTTGTACAACTTATAAAGGTATGGGATCTAAGTACAAGGAGGTCGTTGTTCCACTATACCTACTATTCATCAGAAATGTCATTGACTACAATGCACCTACCGGTATGTACCTAACCAGGTACATTCAACAATTGGAATGTCCACAGATGTTCCTTACTAAAAGAATACAGGGAGTAAGTAACGTATTCTGTCTTCTATAGGCTGTTGATTGGAGATCTATGCCTGGCATACAAGGCATTGACCTCCTGCATTTCTGCAAAACAAAACAGCAACAGAATTACCCATTCTAAAGGCTTAAACTTTGTCTGTGATATAACTAGGACCCAATGGAGAAACAGTTATGTATCTCAGAGACTACCCCTTCTCTGGAACATGCTCCCCATGCATATGAAGCATACTTCCTCTCTAAACCAGTTTAAGTGCAAATTGGGCATTTCATGGGGGAACAGGATATTCATTCCTGGTTTGGCACCTGTGTCTCTAATGGACACTGGCAGCATCTAAATGGTTCATCATCCAGGCTCCTGCTTGTAAATATTTCATCTACCAAGCCCCTGCTTACACTTATCAAGGGTACCAAAATATGTCAAAGATTTGGAATGCACGGCTAGATTTAAAAAGACCCTAGTGGTTCTTAGCCTAGTATATAGCTATGAACCTATGAAGGCTGCAATAAGAAAAAAATTGTAGGGTGGAAAAATAATATGGACTGTAGAAAATGAAAGTTGTTGTCAAGTGGCTGTGTTGTATAAAAAATGTGAAATACTAGCTGTAACATTTGCAAGGATGGGAAGGTTAACTGTTGTAGATAGGAGGTGGAAAGAACACGTTTATGGAATTATAGCATTATATGCATATATATCTAGCAAGGAAAGAGATAATATGTTTCATCAAATATTAGACTGTGGTGGTTAGCATGAAAACTATAATTACACAAGCCTTAGCAGTAATTTAAGAGGAAAATACAAAAGAAAGAGAAAGATGTAAAAAATACAGAAAGTAATAAAATGTGGCAAATTAGAAGTATGGAACAAAGGTCAGTGGACTTATAAAAAGGGATACTTGGATATGAAATTGATTGTTTTGTATTATCGGAAGACTTGGGGTAGCAGATGGTGATACAGTTGTATCAGGTTTTTCAGATAATTTAGCAATAAGGATGGAGGTGATTGAAAAAAGCAAGTGTATTGAAATAGGAAAGAAAATAAAAATAATAAATGATAACTAATGAGATGAAACTGGTGAGTGGGAAGTATTTCAGTTATTAAAGGCTCATATAACCATGTAGGACTTCTATAAAATCTGGTCTGAATGGTGGATTGAATTTAAAAAAGTATAAAAAGTGTTTGTTTTTTTTTCCCATTGTCAGGATAAGATAAAATAAAGTATGGGAAATTGTATAAACATGTATTAGAGAATTTAAAGAATAATAAAAGAGTGTATTTTATATGGAAAAAGAAGTACATAAAAAGAAATTGAGAAAAAAATAAAGGCATTACGGTTTAAGAAGAGACATTATTTACAAGCAGATTTTAGAAAGTAGCTGTATATTTGGTTAAAATAGTAAAGGAGGTTACTAGTATAATGAGGAAATGAAAAATGTGATAGTAGAGATAAAAAATAAAATGGAAAGAAATTATGAGTATTGTAGTATGGCATGTGGAAAATATGTGTAAGAATAAAAAGTAGGAAAATAGGAGAGAATGGAAATTAAAAAAAATCCAGAATAAATTAAGGGAGAATTTGAAAAAGAAAGTTAAATTAGTGAATTGGATGAAGTACGTTGGAAAGTAAATGTTGATTCTGTATCAAGCCCAGGTGGTGTATGGTATGGAATACAGAAGAAATTAATGCATTGAAAAAAGAGTTTATTGTAACTGTACCTAATGAATGGTTGAAGGAAGGGTTTGTTTATGATGAGTAATGTAGTAGGATATTGAAATTTATATGGAAGAACTATAAGAAGAATGAAATAAAAAAAATTGGAAACCCATTACACTAATTAACACAGATTATAACTTTTTATGAGAATACAGAGGAGAATGAGAGGGAGCATAAGGGGTATTATGGAAGAAAGTATATATTATAAAAGGGGAAGGGATGTCAAGAATTGTTATTAGTTGTGAGTTAAATTGTGGATGATAGAAGTAAAGGAGAGGATGTAAAATGTGTGAGAGGGTTGGCATAATGATTAAGGTCTTCACTTCATATACACATGGTACAGGGTTTAATTCTAACCTCACATTAATAGCTAGACTTAAAATGACCCTGCAAGGCAGTTAGCCTAGTATTCACCTATGAAACTACTTTGTAGGATATTACGGACAAGTATGGAATAGACAATAGAATTAGGAGAGTGTGTATGTCAGCATATCAGAATAATAGAGTAAGAGTGTTAGTGAATGCGTGACTGAGAAAAGACATTTGCATGAAATGTGGCACAAGTCAAGGATGTCCCATGAGTGGAATATTATTTGCATTAGTAATAAATGCCATAATGTGTGAAGTAGCTTATAAAATTAAAGCTGTTAGGTAATGTGATGCAAAAGGAGGCTGTGATTCCAGTAGTTTCAACATATGCAGACAATATAGTTGTAGTTACTAAGCACTAAATTTGGATGACTTGACATATTGGTTTATCTGAATGGATGTTTAAAGAAAATGAGAATATCCTTCAATAAAGATAAAAGTAATTATTTGAGTAATGTGGTAAAAATTGGGGGGTGTTTTTTGCTAGAATAAAATTTGGGGAAAATTATGTAGTTCTGATGCAATGGGGTATGATAAATAAAATAAAAGAAAATTGTCTTTTGTGAAGGATATATAGATTAGCAATATTGTATCTGGTGAATGTTGTATTAATGGGGAACTATCATATGGGTAAAATATGTCCATGATACCAGAAAAATATGAAAAGGAAATTGTCTAATTGGTGCTTTCTTTCATATGTGGTTAAAAATGAAACCCAAGTAATGTGTTGTATATGAGTAAAGATGAAGGGGGATTTGGGTTACTCAATCCATGTGTTTATTCTGCTTCTTTAAATGTATATAGAGTGTTAAAGTCAGTAAAGGAAGATAATGAGAAACTAATAGTGAGAATATTTAAATATAAGTATAAAAACTTCTGGGAGAAAGTGAGATTAAGAAAAAGAATATGGAAATGATGAAATTAAAAATGCCAAGTAAAAATACTAGCATATAAAATCAGAAAAATGATGTAGCGAAAGGCAGAAGGATGTGGTATAATAACTTGATGAAGCAATGTTATTGTGTGAATCCATGGGAAAATGTAATAGCAGAAGTTATTAAAGCCATTAAAGTAAGGAAAATGTGGTGTGTGTTGATAGTAGAGTGTCAGGATTTCCTATGGAGACTGGTAATAAATGAGTTACCAGTAATGTGGAATATGCCATATAAAAAGGAAGTTGAAAGAGTGGATTTATTTTGTGGGGAGGAGGAGACAACAGACCATGTTTTTTGAAATGTAAAAGGGTGGCAAACTCTGGAAAAAAATTGAGTGAAGAAAAATGTTTTGAGAATATTAATGGCATAATGTAGATATGAATGTGATTATGTATGGAGATTATAAGAAAATGAAGAAAAAAATAAATTATCTACCCTTCTCACATATTGTAATATGGGTTATTTGGAATGAAAAACTGGATGAAATTGAATGAAATTGTGTTTAATAGTAAACAGATTATGAAAGATATTGAAGAATAACAATGAGGCTTTTAAAAGAAAAATGATAAACAGTAAAAAAGAAAAGAAAAAAGAAATGTATAAATGTGTGCCCGCAAATATGTAAATAATATTTTTATGTTGTATTAAATAAAGGGCCCCTGCATTTTTACATCCACTTAAGCTAATCCAAATCAGGTAGACAGGACCTCAATTTAACATATCACTCAAAGGTTTCCTCACTGATGAAGAGAAAACATAGACATTTTCTCAGAAAACTCAAATATCCACCTTTGCAGAACTTTTTATATGTTAATAAAGCTCTTCTGATTAATGTTGCCATTAGCCATAAGTAACATCAGCTGGACAGAAGCTACTGTATGTCCGTTTGCTTGTCTCCGTCTCTGTCAATCAATAAAAAGTCATGTTGACACCTGTAGTTTGACTCCAACTATGAGGATTACCCATAGCTGCAGAAGACCTGTATGGCCATAAGAAACAATTCAGCTGCACAATTTTTTTAACCCCTGTTGTATGCAGCATAAAGAATTATGTCATGGTCATTTAAATTCATTGTAGTGTACAATAAATGGAGAAAGAGAGTCTACAAGAAGTTCTTTTCCTCGATGCCCTTTAACTTTTTTTCATATAACTGAAAATAGAAATAGTGGGCAAAATTGTTAAAAATAGTTTTGTACATTTTTATCAAATTATTTCAGTTTTTAATCCTGGCTTTCTTTGTATAGGAAAAGTAAATGCATCTGGAGAAGCAGAATAAAAACTCTGAAACCGTACTGAATTTTGTAAGCTTGTTTCTGTTTTTTCAAGACAAAAAGAAAAAAAAAAGAAGTCATAGTTGGTATAAATTCCAAATTAAAACTGTGTCAGATGTCTCCAAATGAAGTGATGAATGCTGCATATTTGTGCACTGTATAAAATCCATTAAACCTACCAATTTAAAATTAAACCCACCATCTCCTCTGCAACATTACAGAAACTTCAAGTGAAATACTGAAAAGTTGCAAAGCTGTTACATGGCAAAACAGGTAGGAAAAAACATAAAAATGTATGGCAGCTTTCATTGCACCCCACCCACACACACACACACACACACACACACACACACACACACACACACACACACACACACACACTGCCATTTTTCTGCCTCTCTCTTTTTTTGTGTATATGTTTTTTTTTTTCATGCACGGATCATGCATGTATATTGTGTGTGTGTGCAAGTAAAGATGCAGGTACTCATTTTAACCATCAAAATTCACAATAACAATAAGTTGTGGGACCAGATGCCCTGCTGAAGCTGTTAAAGGGCTTCTTCAAGTGGAGCATTTTGGGACCATGGAGTGGACATCTGGAACCGGTAGGTTTAATGGATTTCATACAGTGCAGAAATATGCAGCATTCATCAAGCAAAGCTGGCAGTGCCATGATTGCTCCCCAGGCTAGTGAAAGTGGATAAGATATACATGCTAAATCTAGAGTACTTGATAATAGTTTTCACTCTTACTCACAAACTCTGGCTAATCTACAATGTATGTACTGTACCTTTGTACTATGTATGTATTCTACCTATGTCCAAATTTCAGCTGTATACCACAAATCTATTAATTACCTTTATTTTTAAAATTAATATTTTTTTGTTTGTTCTCTCCACTGTAACTGTTGATGTGCTGCATACCACAGTAAAAACGTATCTTTTGTAATTTGTGTGTATACTGATCATGTCTAACTAAATGTTTCTGTAATTTTTCTTTGTGGAGCTTTTCTCCCCAGGCCTCTGCTGAAAAAGGGCCTTTTCGGCTCAGTCAGACACCCCCGGTTAACAAATGTAAAATAAAATAAACTGATGGTAGATGAGCAGCTTGAGGAGCCATTTAAAAGGGCTTGGAATAGGTGAAGAAAGGATGAGGGAGAAGTTGTTGGATATACAGTATAATGCACTTGAAGTAAAACCTGCTTTCACATTCTGTTGTCCAGCAAATGTAAAGTGGTCCTAATTGTGGGCACAAACATGCGCCCATATTGTAACAAAAGGATTTTATTAATGATTATAACAGTAACACGTTATATTCTTTATAGACCTGAATGAAATATCTACAAGAATTTGAACTCTAATCTCAAAGTAGCCTTCTCAGTAAAGTACAGTTAAGTTCCATTGCATCCAGCTATTAATGACCGCTGAAATCCTAAACCTAAAGCGGAACGCATCTTAATGACCACTGAAATCCTAATCCTAAGTTTGATCATTTTTATTTTACTGCAGTTTTTGTGTTACACCTAATTCTAAGCATGTCATTGTTTACACCACAACAAGTTCTAAGCATTACAAGTGCAAACTGATATTACAAACAATGGCTTTACCAGAAAAAAAAAAGAGTAGCCATCATAATGTGTAAATTCATGTGACGCTTTTCTTCCTGGGCCTCTAAGGGGCTCTATGCAGTCAGATCATCCCTGTAAACAAATAAAAATAAATTAAACATTACCTTGGGAAATGACAACTTTTGTAAACTGTTACAGATATGCATTCCTGCAAAGCAGCTGTCATCCCAAAGGATATCCTGACTTTGATAATGGAAGGTATGCGTCAGTGATATAAACTGGGAATGGAAAAACTTCACACTTTCCTCCATGCAGAACTCCAGACCAATTCACAGCCTTATTCTGCCTGCATCTCTGGGATCTTGCCTGGCAAAAAAATTCAGGGATGGAAAGTATAATAGACTAGATATTTGTCTCTAATCAATCTACTGGAATGCCATGTTCATTATCTACAATAAAACCTAAGATGTTTCCACCACAGGTATTTATTGGTGAGAAGCCTGAAAAAAATTAGCTAAGAGTCCACATATCACTGCAGATTAGCCACTGAGAGAGTACCTTAGATCATCTTCTAACCCTGCCTAAGGAAGCCTAATACATTAGCAATGGAAATGTGAATATACTGAATAGTGTTGCCCCCCCCAAAAAAAGGCATCGTTATTGAAAAATGAAACTCACCTGTAGGCACTCTACTGTCCAGATTTTTGCTGCATGTTTTTGGCCTGTTCCTCATAAAATGTTTGGCCTTCTAGCAAATCATTAAGGATTAAAGTCAATAAATAATGACATACATTTGAGTTTAAGACTTCATATTCTTCAGAAATGTAACACAAGCCCTGTTATTCTAACAATTTTTCTAAGTTTATAAGATCAATATTTAAAATGTGTCCTTTGTTCACCCATTAATTTTTGCTTTGTCCAGAGGTCTTCCACTTATAGTATAAGAGGTAGATGTCAAATTAAAAGTGCTCATTATCAACAGGTAAAAGACATGATATAAGTTATTTAATGCATCTCAGGCATCATCAAATTATTACAGATAGCTGAGAAACCTCTATAAAAGTCAATAAAATAACTTTTTCTATGTTTTTATGCTGTAAGAAACAGAACTGCTCATAACTCAAGATCTCAAGACCAAAATCTTTGTGCAGCTGAGAACAAACATAGGGCTAAAAAGAAACTGTGGATTCTCTACTAGAAAATGGCTCTGTGGCTCACGCTTCCTAGAAATTGCCCTATAATGATCATGGTAACATACACTCGTATGCTATCACAAAAAAACAATGGCCACAGTGTTCCTTATACAAGC
>NC_056728.1:184463553-184466053 GCF_019279795.1 Protopterus annectens
CACACACACACACACACACACACACACACACACACACACACACACACACACACATCACAGTCACAACACACTCTGACACACACTAAAACCCCTAACCAATACACTTACACATAGATACTTGCCTGAACTTCCATGTATCCATCAACAAACTGCAATACCAGAACTGCTACTTCAGTATCTCCGAACATCAGGATTTTGAATTTCGCTCTTCTGGTCTTTTGGTATTTAGGGGTTCGGCTACATGGTCTTCAGATTTCAAAATTCAATATTTCAAAATTTCGAGATTATGTAGTGAACCTATATATATATATATATATATATACATATATATATATATATATATATATATATATATATATATATATATATATATATATATATATATATATATATATATATATATATATATATATATATATATATATATATATATATATATATATACATATACATATATATATATATATATATATATATATACATATACACACATACATATAGGGGTGAACTTAATGAAGCTGTAGAATATTTTAATTCCACATTCTTATCTATCCTGGATCATTATGCCCCAAGTCACACCATCAGAAACAAAGCTAAAGCAGCACCCTGGCTAACCAATAACACCAAGCAAAAAATTATCCTCATAGATAAATTGTGGTCTAAATGGCGTACCACTAAAAATGTAACTGACCACCAAAACTTCAAAGAACTTAGAAACAGTACTAAAAAAGCTATCCTTCTAGACAAAAGGAACTATTAACTTCAATTACAACAAACCACCAAAAAGGACCTAAAAAAATTCTGGACCAGCATCAATAATCTCTTATCCCCTGGCCAGTCTATCACACCTAACCCACAAGACTGCAACCCAGAGAATCTCATACAAACAGCTAACAACTTTAACTTATTCTTTACTAATACTATTCAAACTCTAGCCAGTCATCTCTCTCCTGACACCTCTAAGCTACTCTCACCTTCCCTAAATCACCCTCCTTCCTTTCACCTTCAACCCATACCTACCTCCTATATCTTATCATTGCTCCAAAAACTAAAACCATCTACTCCTTCTGCAGACAAGCTTCCTGCTGAATTCTTGAAAATATCTGCCAAAGCTATTGCCTACCCCATCTCTATTCTGATAAATAGATCCTTAATTGAAGGTATTTTCCCTTCTATCTGGAAAATATCTCACATCATCCCACTTCACAAAGGTGGTACGTCTAATGACTTCTCTAACTTTTGTCCTATAGCTCTCCTATCTCCAATAGCTAAAATCATGGAAAAATGTATCCACAAGCAACTACTGAATTACCTTCTGAAAAACAACTTACTTGCAAACTGTCAGCATGGTTTTAGACCCTCCCACAGTACTACCACTGCTCTTCTCTCCTTTACCAACTCCATTAACTTCAACCGTAACAATAATTACCTTTCATCCTCTATCTTCATAGACTTATCAAAAGCTTTTGACATGGTAAACCACAAACGTCTTCTGCACATACTAAAATCTCTCTCTCACTTGATCCTCTTTCATTAACATGGTTTACATCCTACCTAGAAGACCGCCAACAAGCAGTTCTTTGGAAAAAATGCACTATCCAACCTCCTTCCTACTTCTCTAGGAGTACCTCAAGGCTCTGTCTTAGGCCCTCTTCTATTTTCCATCTTTATTAACGACCTCCAACTAGCTATCTCACATACAACCTGCATACAATATGCAGACAATTCTACTATTATCTGTACTGCTAAGTCACAAACTGAACTACAGTCAATCACTCAAAAAGCTTTTACCACTGTTGAACAATGGTTCTCTAATCACTGCCTGCTCCTTAATCCTAAGAAAACCAAATTACTATTATTCTCACCTTCCCGCAGATCTACCCCACTAAACTTCACTATTTCTGCCATGGATAGCACTCTCATCTCTCCTGACTCAACAACCAAACTATTAGGTATTACTATTGACAATAATCTCACCTTTGACATTCACATCAATAACACAATAAAATTAGTTAATAAAAAAATTGGATCCCTTTATAGAATAAAACCCTTCCTTTCACCTGAAGCAAGGACCACCTTAGCCAGATCACACCTGATTTCTACCCTTCTATATGCTTCCCCCATATATACTAATCTCTCCAAAAACAACCTCAATAAATTAGCAACATCTTTCCATAATATTGCTCGATTTGCCACAGGATCCCCTTACAAAACCCACCACTGTCTGAACCTAAAAAAATCTTGGATGGCTTGAATTTCAGAACCTACATTCACTGCAACAACTCATAATAGCTCATAAGATCCTATACCAACCAACCAAAACACCTATACTCTCTAGCATCATCTCACCATACAATAACCTGAAACATTTACGCTCTTCCAACAAACTATTGATAAATATAACCAAACCCAATAATTCTGCAGGTGACTGTCTCTTTTCCAACTCAATTGGCAAAATATGGAATAAAATTCCCTCAGAAATCCTTTCTTTGTCCCCTCT
>NC_056728.1:184468553-184477375 GCF_019279795.1 Protopterus annectens
CCTTCAGCTCATAAAATAAACCGCAAAATAAATGGCTGAGGTAATGCAATTATACTTCTAACTACAAAGAAGTCAACTGAAATATGCCAGTATTTAAGGAAATGGAAGACATTAAGGACATAAAACTTTTCTTTCAGATGAGAAGTTTTTCAGGCAAACTATGCCTTAGAAGGTTTACTGCAACCAGAACATTTTATACTTTGGTATTTTCCAAAGTACTTACATGTTTTGTTTAAGCTGCTATGGATTTTAAACCCTTTGTGACAGTTTAATGATTATGATAAATGATTTTTTGTTTATTGATTGGCTCATGTCCTCCTCTAACCACTGATCTACTGTACCTCCATCTGTTGAGTTTTGGCCCATTCATTTCTTATAGGGCAATGGATGAGTGCACCATAAGTGTGCCTGTGATCTACATGCAGGACTTTGTTTTTTATCTTCTGCCCTTTTTTACTTGTCTTTTCTATGTTTCTTACCTCTGCCTCACCGTGAATGAACAACACCATTTTACCATGCTTTCTTTGAATTGCTTTCTTCTGAAAATCATACCTTAAAACACACTTGTCTTCAATTTTAATTTTCTTCTGATAAATAATAGTTAATTAAAATCTTCTCTTATTTAATTTTCTCTGTTGTACTGACATAACAGGATTTAAACCTCTTATCAGGTCCTGTTTCTTTCTTATTGTTTCATTTTACCATTTCAAAAACTGCTTCTTAGAATTTCCCATTTCTGGGGCTTCTGTTTTAGTTTTTGAATTGAGCTCAAGTTGTGAATTTTCCATATTTCCTAACTAAATTACCTTAGAATATACCCTTTCATTGAATGTTTTTCCCCTTTAGTTCTGTTAGTCAGTTCTACTGCCTGATATACATAATGTTCAGGCTGTAACCATTCTTCTGCTGTTTGCTTTGTAATATTTGTAGGCTGCTATGTCATTTTTACTCTCTGCTTTGGAACATATTTTAATATCATTGTGAGCATGACCCTTCCTTCCTCTTGCAAGTTCAGTATTTTAGACTATAAGTTCCTCCTATTTACATGTTCTATTCTTGAAGTCTGTTCATTCATAAACATATGTGGACATATGTCTTCAAAGGAATAATGTTCTTCATTTCTCTGTGTGTCTTTAGGCAATGTTTGTACCTTTAAGGCTTTCTAGCAGTATGCCTTGATATGTACTTTATTCATATGCACTAATGAATGTGTCCAGTGGTCACTTCCCCTTTTTTAAAATGAGGCAGACGTTTATTCTCTTGGTGATTCCCCTCTCTACATCGATAGGGTACACTGTAAAAATAAATAGTTTATTTCTACTGTCTCTACAACAATTTAAGGGAAAATATTTCCCTATTATCATGTCATGTGTGAATTTCGGAATGACCACATCAAGATGAACTGTCTTCCGAAACAACATTTGTATTTCTCCCTTTATAATGGAGAGTCTATATTAGAAGATCAAAGTTTAAAATCGTGAATGCTCTAAAGAGCGAAAATGCTGGCCTTCAAAATCATTATTGTGGGGGGCTGTGCCCCCCACACCCCCTGGTAAATATATATTCCAACTCAGAGATCACACTACAGTGAGGAAAGGGCAAATATTCTGATCTTCACAGTACTGCGATTTTAAAAAACGCACTTCGAGGTCCGGCATTTTCACTCTTTAGAGCGTTCGCGATTTTAAACTTTCGGTCTTCTAATATAGACCTGTAGTGGGATACTGTTTATGACATCAGTACACAATACTTCCAACTGTCCTTTCAACCTACATACAGTTCCTAAAAAGGTTTGACCTTACTGCTCTAGTCTAGTATCCCTTCTCGCTCCACAATATTAATTAAAACATTTCACTTAATTTTGCACTGGGACAGTAAGTGAATGTAGTCTCAATCATCCTGCAGATAATTATCACATTCCATAGGTATGACATCAGTAGTGGCATAGACTTCATGTTTATATTTTTTACATGCAACACTAGTACTATCTTTAGTACAAAATCTAGATATATGACCTTTTTCACACATTTATAAAAGATTATTTTTTCAATGCTAGTTTTTGTTTGTTACTACCAGTTGACACAGGTTCTACTACAGATCTAGACCAAGTTACATTTTCAGATTCTTTAAACTCAGATTGTCATACCTACTTACTTAAAGCAGTAAGTAAAAATATTTCCAAGGTATCAAGTGTAGTAATTTCTATTATTTTATTTTATTAAGTAACTAAATGCTATAAGTCTTATAACTGTTTCCTTACTGTTTTATTATAAGAAAGTGTCCAGCTATCAAACTTTTGAGCTTGTCTGTCTGATGCCGCATCACCTCTAACAAATAATGTCTTTTTACCTTATCATGTTCTTGGTCATCCTGTCCATGAAGGTTCTCATTGATTCTCCAGTTAACTGAGCTGATAAGATCCTGGTAGAAACAGCTCAGTCTCATCTCTTCTGGTGGGTATATGATTCAGAAATAGTAAAATATGCCTTGAGGTTGTTGCAATTGAGGCATTGTCCTTTGGATGGTCATTGAATTGGCTACTGTGATCAGCCCTTCAGGTGCAGCTGCCATAGTCTGTGGTAACTGTTGTACTCTGGTCATCTAGGTACATGAATCCATTCAATTGCACTACAAAAAACATTCCAGCACACACCACAATGATCTCTCTTTCATTTTGGGGAGACACCAACTTTGGCATTAAAAACTTGTTTTGAAAAGCCCACCTTCTCCACCAATGTCTAAGAAAAAAGCAGCTGAAACTACAAATCTAATACAAAAGAGCAGTATACAAACAAAATTAAATACAGGTTCTTCCAAGATAAAACAAAGGTTTGTGAGTTAACCATAAGCTGAGCAAAGCAAGTCTAACTCAGTCTTATGATGAGC
Source organism: Protopterus annectens (assembly GCF_019279795.1). Lineage (NCBI taxonomy): Eukaryota > Metazoa > Chordata > Ceratodontiformes > Protopteridae > Protopterus > Protopterus annectens. Next base: position 184,471,440 of record NC_056728.1, read on the forward strand.
AGAAATTCTTTCTATTGGTAAGTCTGTTTGGATTCATTTGTTAGGAAAAGTTCACATGTTTGGGTAACTTGACTCTTCTACTTTGTGGGAAGCATCATGCTTTGCTACAATAAAGAAGTAGAAAATATCCATATGGAGGTATAAAAATCAAGCTACTTGAAAGCCAGTAGGTTGTTAGAATGACAGTTGAAATTGTTCAAACATTTGCAAATGCATTCTTATCCTGCTAATCAGTACTTTCCTTCTATTCTTTCATGGACCTCTTACTTTTGTTGTGCGAGAATTTTAAGTATCGCTAATGTTTACCTACTAAATAATAATCCCTAATTTATAAATATTTCAAAATGGATGAGCAGCTCATGTCAGCCTGCCTACTAACGATTCTACATATACAGGGCCTAATTAGTGCAACTAATTGATAATATCTGTTTGAATGCATGCTACTGTTTTATGGCACAACAGAAGCCTTGTGTTATTTCAGCCCTTAAATTCACTGTGTGAATGCTTTATTAGTGATTCCTAGCATTAAGTTTGATATGAGTCAAGATACCTCTCTATTCTAAGTCATAATGGCAGTATATTTTTTTCAGAAAGCAGCATGAATATTTAAAAGTCAAGCAAAGTAGTCCATTCATACGAGTAGTGACTGAATTTAACATAGCTTTCAAAAATAGTAAGTTTGATTTTCCATTTTGTGGAAAAGGATAAGATCAAATATCAAATGAGCACTCTGTCCACAAGCTAAGGTTTTGTGTACCTCCATGTTTCAAGCACCCGTACAGCTCCTGTCTGATGCCACTAGTACTTCACCTGTTGGTGTATTTGCTTGAGATAATGGTTCATTTTCATATGAGGTCATTAGTTGCAGTTGGGCTTGTTGCATTTCATATTAATCCAGCTGTTGGAAAAGCCTACCTAGGTTACTCTCAGTCTTGTTACAGCAGGTTAATATTTAATACTGTCACTTGAATTGTCTGTTTCTGATGCGGTCAATGTCCTTCATGATTTCTGTTATACATGTTCAAACACTAATCTCCTGGTACCAGTTATGTTCAACCTTGTTCAACAGAAACTTCCTACAGTGCTACTTTATTAGATGTTTCTATTTAATTCAGAAATAAATGTCCTCCTGCTTTTTTCTGTCATGTCTATTTACTGGTCTTATGTGACACGTGTAAGGTTGCCCTGACCTCTAACCCTAAGGTGCAAAAAAAATGCAGAAAGGCAGCAGTGCTACATATCTGGTATTTTTTCAGGCTACCCTGAAATTAGAATGGTAGCCCAGTAGTCCAGAAAGCACTTTACAAACTCCGGTATTCTGTTTATTTGCACAAACAGAATGCTGAAGTTTGTAAAAAACACAGCCTTGGAATAACTTTTTAATTGAAAGCATTGCTAATGTGTTGCATTGAAAATTGGCATTTGACTTCCTATAAAAGGAGAAAAAAAAGCAAAGGAAGGCATTCCGCTTAGCAGTGACATATGCGTCGACATGATAAAATGGGTGGGAAATGGGTAGGGAGAAGAGGGGTTGTGAGTGGTGCAGGGAGTTTGGTTTTAGTCCAGCTTTTGGCACATAGATCCTTGAGAAAAATGAAGCTCTTACTAAGACCTAGTCTTCCTGGGATGGAGTACTAATCTGAGCTGTGAAAGATGGGGATGAGAGCCAGTGTCCAGTTTTGGCTAACCCATGCTGGGAGGAGAAAAGTTCTAAGATGGGCTGTAGGAGTGAGTGCCCATTGTTGGGTAAACCATGCTTGAAGGTGGAAGTCTGCAAGGCTTGATATAAATGTGATTGTTCAGCTTTGGCTAACCCATCCTAGGGGGAGGATGGCCTGCTGTTAGAGTCAATTTCCAGTACTGGCATACCCATTTTGGGAGAAGGAAGGAAGGAAGGCTACAAGGTTTGCTGTAGGAGTGAGTATGCAGTGTTGGCTAACCCTTTCTGAAGGAAAGAAGGCTGCAAGACATGCTATATGAGTTATGTCCAGTGTTGGTTAATGATTCTTGAAGGAAGGAAGGTTGTAAGCCATGCTGTAATAGTGAGTGTCTAATGTTGGCTAACCCTTCCTGGTGGGAATGAAGTCTACAAGGCCATGTCAACACCCTCCTGAGCCAGAGTGTCATAATATGAAGGAGGCAGCTTTTGAGCTGGTGTTGCGCTCATATCTGCAAAGCAGCATCAGTGTACAGTCTGCAGCTGGCCAAGCATGCAGAGGTGTGACCATTTTCTGCAGACTCTACAGTAACTTTGTTTTTTGTGGGTCAGGAATTAAACATAAATAGCTCAAATTCTGGTGAGGCACCAAGTAGTTACTTAGTCCAACAGCATTTAGTGTTTACCCTCAAATGTGGGTGCCCCATCTCTGTAATGAGTTAAGTTGTACCATCAGTCCACAAACATTATGATGAGTTAAAATTTCAGAGCTGGAGTAACAAGGGCCACAAAGAAGAATGAAAAGTGAACTACCTTTATGTCTGCCTGGATGACAACCTAGGTGGGTGACTGGAGGTTGGCTATTGGTGTGCCAGCATGAGGAAGAAAAAGCATATTAATAAAGAAAGGCAGAAGGAAGGAAGAGAAGAACTAAGGCTGCTTTACTATGAGGCAAATAGTGCTGATGCTTGTTATCAGATTAAAAAATGGGAGCAAAAAAGTTGAGAAATGAAGAGGCATGTTTAGCATTCTACAGGGTGCACGTGGGTGAGAGCATGCAGACACGGTGCTGCAGATTTACAGCTCAGTGTTTTAAACATATTGTTCTTAGCAGTATCAACATTAATAACAAAACTACTCTGTTGTTTTAAAGTATTATGCCACACCACCTGTCATAGGATCACAACTCCTAAATGACCTAAGGGTGAAAGATCACAATGTCCATATATTGCACTTCAAGGGGGGTGCTATTTTGGGATACCAGAAAATGGCACTGAGTAGAATGAGAAATAGGATGTCCTACGTTTTATGTTGCATTAAAAGAAATATGTTAAAGACAGCACCCCCCCCCCCCACGTGTTTATAGTATTTGCTCTTTATCACAAAGTGGAAGTCTCTATAGTTTATTTTATGATGCTATATTTATATGGCTGAAATTATTTACAATTATATTAAATAGTGATGTTGAATCCAACAGTGTTTGCATGCCGAAAACTGAGAAATCACTCTGCATAGTACTTCAGTACTACAAAAAACTAGCCCAACACACTTCATTTGCAAGATCTCATCACAAGCGATACTCACTCAGTGCAGTAATTATCAATGTAAAATAGCAGTGTTAATGTTATATGCAGATTCTTGATGAGGATTTGAACCCATATCAATTGAATCTTTAAGATGTAAACTGAAGAATGCTGTCATCACCTCTCAAATACCATTAGCAGTGAGTATAGTCAGCTATATTCTTTCCTAAATGCAAGTTTTAACATATCATTCTAACAAAGTCTGTGAATTCCAAATGTATTGTGAAACCTGGTTTTATAAGCTAATCATTCTAGATTTGTTGGCAGGACTTTGCAGGCAGTTTGAGTGTATAATGTTTTTCTTTAACATTTACTATAAGGCAGCACTTCTGTTGCTTTACAGCATAAGACAACCTTGAATACACCATCCCTGCAGAAAACCACTCTTAACAGATAGTGATTAATGTAGCAATCCAGCTTCTCAGCTCAGAGTGATATGATCTGTAGAAGAATAGTCGAACACACAACATCATTGGACTACAATGATAGCCAGATTTCCTGAACGCTAGACCGACCCTAAAATGGGATGACCAGCATTGTAAACAGCTGCTGGTTTCTGATAGCCTCTGAGGAAACTATTCAAAAAAGTCCAGGAAATTCATACTGTTCTGCACAGCAAGCAATCTGACCATTCAAAGGGGAAATAATTCATAGCTCAAATAATATAAAAGCTGCCTTTGTTGTGTTCACAAGTTATTAGCTGCATGAAAATCAATGAGAAGGGATCACTCTGGGATTAGTCAGTGAAACAGCCAAACATAAAAGTTCTATTCTTAATTCCCCACTAGAGCTATCTTTCAACAATGAATGTTGAAGAAAGAAAGCATATTGGGATATGTTTCTGCTAGATTTTTTTGCTCACATTTAACATCTGGTATGTATCACTGGAGCTTTTCTGAGAGAATAGAATTGCATTAGTAGTTAAATATGTAATGAATAAATGCTATAGATGTAATGAATCTTATCAAAATAAAATGAACAAAGCAAAACCCTAAAGTAGTTTCAGAAATAAAGACTGCAGTCAAAATGTCATGTAATTTGCTTTGAAGCAAAATAAATGATCTGAACTCAATTAAAAAACTCAAATATGAAAAGAAACTTTTCTTATTGAGCTTTTATAAAGTAGAAACATTTGTACATGGAAAATACCTACTGAAACGTTATCGGACCGGATTCTTGAAAAGATAGCAGAATGCTTTCAGCTGTGGATTTTTCCTGCAACTCTGATAATCTCTCAACTATTGCAGTACACCTCCTGTAAATGCGTATAATATCACTTAAGAAACCTTCACAAGAGTAGATGTCAGGATTCTCAGGTTAAGAAAGGAGATATTTGTTTCCTATTCATTCCTAATCTCAGTCCATTCCAAGCCTTCATCCCATGGAACATGATCTTGACCATTAAGGGGTAGTTTTCATCACAACACCAGCCACCAGTAGTTTCTGGAAGGCAGTTTGAGGAAGACAGCTTCCATGAAATCTCAGCAAAATTTTACCTGTAGTCCACTTAGTTTAAAATGCTTTTTAGTTTGAGTTTAGTTTAAAATAGCAAAAGTTGCATGAAGCCTTCTGACAACCCGAGCCAATCCTAATAGCACTAAGTTCACAGTAGGTAAAATATGATTATGGTTTGTAGTAAGAACTATTATGTCACCTTTTTACTAACATAAACAGTACAAATTGAGCAGTTTTGGCACACTGAAATTCAATTGATCTTTAAAGCCAGACTATCATTCTTCCTGACAGCATACATTTGTAGGGATGCTGTCCTACCATTAGTGCATGTTTCTGGATTGTGTGTCCTTTCACTAAAAAATAAATAAGTATTTATTGCTTTTGTAATGTTTATAGTCTAATGCAAGAGCTTTCCTTCTTCAGGCTCCACTAAAAATGAGTCTTTACTTAGGTTAGTCATACTTTCCCACTCAATAACTGCAAAATAAAATAAAATTAATAAATTGACAGCTTGTGAAAAGCCCATTTAGCAAACCAGGCACTATGAAAAATATATAAAACCATAAACAATCATAATTATAACAGTTAAACCTTAATTAAGTACTAGCACATTTCATTGCTGGTATTAGTATGTATGCAGCAAACAATATATACATTTCACAATAAAATGACTAGTAAATGTTCTCACTACAGGGAGTTGCACAGTTTTGTTGCAGTAGTGCATTTATGTAGCAGAATGCAGTATTTTTCATTTGCAAAGCTGTTTTTATATTTAATGCTGGTATAAGATGCTTCTTTGAGTCAGTTGCCAGAGCTGTGGATGAAGGCAAGGTGGTTCATACAGCCTACCTTGATCTGGCCAAGGCCTTTGATACCATTCCCCACTCAGGAATCATAGAAAAACTCACTAAGCTAGGCATCAACCCCTATATCACTAGGTGGGTTGCAAACTGCTTCACAGGTAGAACCCACAGTGTAAAAGCAGCTGACTCCAAGTCAGACTGCTGACCAGTCACAAGTGGAGTCCCACAGGGTTCAGTCCTTGGCCCTCTACTGTTTAGTATCTACTTCTCTGAAGTCCAGGCCAACATGAAGGGACTCTGGCCGACAAAGTTCGCAGACAATTGCAGGTTGGGAGCCATAATTAACTCCCCGAGTGATGTTGACATCCTACAGAAAGGCCTCACTGAGACCAACGACTGATGTCAGAACCATGGCCTTAAGCTCAATGCCAAAAATGT